>NW_018242480.1:0-2087 GCF_001263595.1 Phalaenopsis equestris
TCCGTGCAATAAACCCATTGGCGAGGGCCAGCTCCGTCGCGCTAAGAAGGCTCTGACGGATCTTGCTGTTCTTATCCTTTATGAAAAGGATCCGGCTTCCGTTCTTGCGCAGTGAAATCGTTCTTTTGGTCGCAATAGCCTGGGCACTGGTAAGGATCACCACCGTACCGGTGGCCACTTCCGGTCCTTCTGGAGTGTTTCCAGATCATGGTCGGCTGCACGGCAGCTGCAGGTTATTGGAAGCAGCATATATGCTCCACGTGGCAATGAGATTGTGGCCACCAGTGGGCTTGCGAACCCTATCTTCACCATGAACTCGGTTCTTCATTTTGTGATGTGGGCTCTGGTCGCTGCCATACCCTGTCAGGACCGTGGGTTTCAAAGTCATTTTCCAATTCCCAAGAGCTTTTCTTGGGGGGTCTTCGGTTTTGTCGCTGCATGATAAGATAATGGAGGAATCTAAAAGGAGGGGAAGGAGGAATTTTGCTGGGTTGTTGAATGAGATTCATCAGATTGAGAACTGCACACGCCATTTGTTGGAGTTGACTGATTCTCTTCAGTTCCCAATCTCGTAAGAGAAGGCGATGGAGTTGTCTAAAAGTTTGCAGGAATTAGGTATTGTGTTTGATGCTTTGAAGGAAGGATTGGATCCATGTGAGCTCCAGGTGAGAGAGGTGTTCCATCAGATTGTGCGCAGCAGGATGGAAGGGCTTGATTGCTTATATAAACAAGATTAAAGTTGTAGGGTTGGTTGAAGATTATTCTCAATTCAGAAACATGTTGTGTTGCGTACAAATTTTATCTTCCTTGAATTCAATGGCGTTTACTTTTTCGCAAAACAGATAAGAGGGGAAGAAGAAAGGACTATTTTTATGAAATAACTCTCCTGCCAGTGAAGTTTAAGAAGTAAGTTTTCATGTATTTGTTTTATTACTTTAATGTAAAAAGTATTTCATTGTAATGGAAGCCGATGTTAGTGTCAAGTTTTGCTTGTTGTTCCTGTCAAGTTTTGGCTATTGTTCTTGTTGTATAAAATTTTATTTGGAAGTTTTGACATTTTTTCTGATGGAAAATGTTTATTTCTTAATTTGTTCCCTAGCAGCATCTAGTCGTCTTGGTCATGTTTTGAGTTGGCATCTTTTTTAATACAAAATTTGGTTTCATTTCTTTGTCAGATATTTTGATGTGATGCTGCAATATAATGGAAAATAAATTGAGTGAAAAAATCCTGGCCGGTTGGGATAAGTGTCTAAATTTCAATTTATTTTGAGATTAATGTGATATAAAAATTGATTGAATATTTATATATTGTACTAACTTAAAATAAATTTATGCGTTTTAAAATTCCCTTAGAGAATGGGATTTATTTTTATGCTAGGCTCCTCAGAATCACCAGGCACTGAATCATTCCCGGGACTTTTGTCATTTGAAGCAGAAAAAAAAAAAAAAAAGCTCTGATTTTTGCCATAACAGCAAATTTACTCTTATCTTTCTCAAAGTTTGGTCATCTCTGTATTTTTTTTATTTTCTTTTATTTGGAACTTAGATTTACACTTGAATGACTTTTAATTTCATTTTTATTTTTTTGGAAAATTTGAAGCATAAAATTATAAATTTTGTTCTAAAATATCTTATCAATTAAATAGTTTTATTGTGAGAGCTGAAGCTTGGTTGACTAAAATTATCAAAATTATTTTATTGTGGTGAAAGAAAAAAAAAGCTATCCACTTAAACATAATTGAAACACAGATTCCACACACAATTATTTAAAAAAAAAAAAAAAAAAAAAATAAAAAAAAAACATTAAAACAAGGTAATCCTAAGAAAATAGGGAAAATTTTGTGTGAGAACTAAAAAAAATAAAAATAAAATACAAAAAATAAGGAAAAAAGAGTGTACATATATCTTTTAGAAGAAATTGGAAGGCAATTATGTTGGCCTTCATCGTCGTCCACAAATTCAACCCTGAAAGGAAAAATCCTAGATCTGCCAAGAAATCCATCTTGCTGATTGAACTTAAAAACTTACTAAAACATTACAAGACTCTGGAGGAAAAAAAATAAAGAAAATAAAAATAAAACTATTCA
>NW_018242481.1:0-5046 GCF_001263595.1 Phalaenopsis equestris
GTTACTAGCCTTTGAGTGTGAATATAAAAGGTTTGAGAGAGTGTCTTCGGATTTGTTCAGGGCAGCTGCACATCAATAATAAGTTGTTGCGCAGCAACTATCACTGGAAGCTGCTGCAGATAAACTAACTGTCTGTTTGTTTTGTAGTTTGAAAACAGTTGTTATGTAGCTGTTTCTGAACAAATGATTATTTTGCTCCTATATAATAATATTGTTTACAATAGAACTATTAATATCAGTACATTCTATACTTTAAAAGTAAATATCGAATGCAGAATATTACAAAATAAACCAAGGCAGTTAGTTCACTTAACAGTAAGTGAAATGACTATCAAAATTAATAAAATGACTATTAAAATAACAATTATTAATATAATCATATTATTTTTAAAATGCAGACGACATATGCCACAAGCTAAGTCGTCATCCAGGGGCACTCTTCATGCTCGATCTCTCTCGACGGTGGAATCTTTCAGTATATCTGCCCACAAAAATAGGCATAGTTTTCTCTGATTCTCCGTGAGTGCCTGTAAAACTCTCCCGTAGCTATGTGACTGATGTGAAATTGGTAGGGAACTTTGAAGTCTACAATGACAGTGCAATCCTCTAGAGCTACAAGAGATCTTTGAGCTCATCTTTCTTGAAGGCTTAAAAAAATTGATAATAGAAGTAGTCAGTTAAAGTCTTATACAACTATGAGGTCTAAAAAAACTCAGTATATAAACCAACTAATTTATCACTTCAAGAAGACAACAAACCTTTTAAAAAAAAATCTTCGTTATTTTTAGCCCACGTAATACCAAACTCATCTGTGTAACATGTGCATTTCATTAAAAAAAACCATCATTAAGAACTTCAAAAGTGTAGCACCAAAAAAAGAGATAAATTTGATTGTCTTCATTAGGATTTCACATGTGACACCAACTAATAACAACATGCAGGTATTCCAGAAGAACCTATAAGGTCAAACGTCTCATCATAGACCTCCAAAACTCACCAAATAGTAATATTTTGTAAGTATTTTTTGTTGAAAAAAGTGGTCGACCTATTTCCCAGTTTGACCTCGTCAAGGCAAAAGTCGCAACATATTAATTTTGTCTATTTGTCCCACATTGCAGATGAACCGACCTGTTTTGTCTTAACCATTGTATTACTAGCATGAAAAAAAATTAATTATCATAAATAGAATGCGACAATATCGCAACTCAAACAAAAATAGGAATGCCACAAAATCATCACTATTGCCCCTCCACACCACACTACAACACCACATAATTATCATCACTGCCACCACCTCCACACACAAACACCTCATTACACCAACAAATCTGCGACAACATCACCACCACCTCCACACAAACATAACCACACATCAAACAACGCTGCCACAATACCATCACCTCTACATATCCACCAACACATCTTCTATCACAAACACAACCACACACAAACACCATAACATCATCACCTCTACACATCCACCAACACATCCTCTAACACAAACACAATCACACATCAACTACCACCTCCGTAACATCACCACATCTCCACCAACACATCATCTAACACAAACACAACCACACACCAACCACTACCTCCACAACACCACCACTAACACATCTTCTAATACAAACACAACGAGACACCAACCACTACCTCCAAACAAGCCAACATTCACCACCACCAAACATCAAAGATAAAGATAAGCCCCATTCCATATTTTTCATTTTTAGGATACCACGTACAGGGCACCCAAAACATTGCTGACAACAAATCAAGCATCCTTTTTTAGTCATTTCTCAAACTCTCACTCAAACATCAAAAGTAAAGATAAAGCTTCATTCCATATTTTTCATTTTTAGGATACCACGTACAGGGCACCCAAAACATTGCTGACAACAAATCAAGCATCCTTTTTTAGTCATTTCTCAAACTCTCACTCAAACATCAAAAGTAAAGATAAAGCTTCATTCCATATTTTTCATTTTTAGGATACCACGTACAGGGCACCCAAAACATTGCTGACAACAAATCAAGCATCCTTTTTTAGTCATTTCTCAAACTCTCACTCAAACATCAAAAGTAAAGATAAAGCTTCATTCCATATTTTTCATTTTTAGGATACCACGTACAGGGCACCCAAAACATTGCTGACAACAAATCAAGCATCCTTTTTTAGTCATTTCTCAAACTCTCACTCAAACATCAAAAGTAAAGATAAAGCTTCATTCCATATTTTTCATTTTTAGGATACCACGTACAGGGCACCCAAAACATTGCTGACAACAAATCAAGCATCCTTTTTTAGTCATTTCTCAAACTCTCACTCAAACATCAAAAGTAAAGATAAAGCTTCATTCCATATTTTTCATTTTTAGGATACCACGTACAGGGCACCCAAAACATTGCTGACAACAAATCAAGCATCCTTTTTTAGTCATTTCTCAAACTCTCACTCAAACATCAAAAGTAAAGATAAAGCTTCATTCCATATTTTTCATTTTTAGGATACCACGTACAGGGCACCCAAAACATTGCTGACAACAAATCAAGCATCCTTTTTTAGTCATTTCTCAAACTCTCACTCAAACATCAAAAGTAAAGATAAAGCTTCATTCCATATTTTTCATTTTTAGGATACCACGTACAGGGCACCCAAAACATTGCTGACAACAAATCAAGCATCCTTTTTTAGTCATTTCTCAAACTCTCACTCAAACATCAAAAGTAAAGATAAAGCTTCATTCCATATTTTTCATTTTTAGGATACCACGTACAGGGCACCCAAAACATTGCTGACAACAAATCAAGCATCCTTTTTTAGTCATTTCTCAAACTCTCAAAAAAAAGAGAAGGAACGCTGGACGCGGCCACGGGGCCAAACCCGTGGCCTGAGTTTCGACTGGATTCATCGAAACGCTCCATTGAACGCGTCTTCCAAACAAACCAAATTGCGACCCCATACAACACCGCACTAAAAACACTACCCACAACAGCCCCTTGATGACACATTGTTTGTACCTATTGGTCCTATAACTGTTAGTATGCTTTAAAGATTAGAAATATCATTATACATATTGAGGGTTATTATCTTGAATCATGTTATATAAGACGTTAAGGAATGAGTATAAATGACGCGCAAGAAGGCCTCATGGAGAATAGGCTGAATCACGTCTCCAATGAAGAATAATTTTTAGGATAATATGAGTTAATCTATGAAGGGGATGTTCTTCAACTAAAATGTTTTTGCGAGGTGCATGCAGATGTCTATGATAATCCTACCAAAAAAAGATTGATTAAAATTTTTTGAAAGGTACAATAACTATTAAAGAACTAAAAAATGATGAATCCAAAATATGAATAAATTTTTTATTATTATGGGAAAACTTTCATCATTATCTCCGCATCATTGCATAAAAAATGTGTCCCTTCATCAACTATCATATTTTGTGCATGACACATTAAATTTTTAGGAAAGTTCATTTTTGGCTAGAAAAAAACTCGAAATCTTAAAATGATGAAAATTGTTTTCACCTTGAATCCAATTCATCCAAGTGCATGCTATCAAATTCTTTTAAGTAGTAGAGTACAGGGATTGAGAATATTAGGTACCTCAATGTATAAACAAATGCTGAATTATAGAACCGGACCCACTCATTGAAACAACCGACATCGATCACTCGAATAGATCAAATCGGGCCCACTTACCAAAGTGGTTAGATCGCTTTCGATCCAACTGAAGATAACATCCAATCAACGATAAATGTGCTTATTAGTTTCTCTGACAACCCACCACCCAAGACAACGGACAACCATCACATCACTAATATTGGATTGGCACCAAGGGGATGTCATGTCCACATTAAAGCCTTCCCATCAAAAAGACTAGTGGAGGCTGGCCTATGGGGGAGAGAACATGTTCCAAAGAGGAGGGAGAATAGTGTCTCTATAATAAAAGGGGGACGGACACCCTGTTGGGGGGCTCTCTTAGTCTCTCTCTCTCTCGCCAAAGAACTTAGTCATTCTTCTAAGGAAGAGGGACATCAATCTCTCTCCTTCCCATCGTCTACTGTTTCTCTGTTGATATTGTAGCTATATATAATATTATATCTGATTGTGTGTTATCAGGAACGATACAGGATCCCACGTCTCAAAAAAGATTCAACATTCTGAAAGGTACGGTGAGTGAATATCACACTCTAATATTGAAAACAAGATCCTCTCCTACACCATCTTGAGACAACAAAAGTGAATGATGGATGTTACTAGAGAGTACGTATGCTAGCAGATAGAAGAAATGAAGACCAAGTAATAAAGGAGGTGCAAGATTTTGGTAAAACGTCTCGGACCCGCTCTGAAACAAGGAATCATACAAGATCTTCCAGTTTAGTAGCTCGTGAACAAGGCCTTGGTGGAAGGGACAACCTGATATGCCAAAATCCTACAAGAATGTCAGAAGAACCACGCCCAAGAGTGTTACCTCCAGAAAAATTATAACAAGGAGTACCCCAAATGGAGGTACAACAAAGATAGGCCCCATTGTCAGAGGGACCAGGGCAAAAATGTTAAGGCCAATTCATCCCACAGATGAGCTCCCAGCTTGAAACTTGTCAAGAGGACGAGTTAGAAGAACACTTGGTTCAATGCTTGAGCAAGCGAGAACACATCGTTATCAGAATTTATTGGATCATAATGAGTCCAAAACAAACTTCATGAAGGAACCAAGAAGCAGAAGGAGGAGATCTTTATCAGATTCATTCACTGACGATACCGAGAAGAGGCCCCGAAGAAAATGGAGATTTTCCTCCAACCAGTATAAAAGAAGAGCAATGAATGAGGAATATAAGGTACATGATCGCGGAAGAACATTTCTCAAGAAACATTTTGGATGTTGAAGCAACAAGGAAATTCAAGATTCAAACTATGGAATTTTATAAGGGAAAATCCGTCCCTGCAGACCATCTAGTGTCTTTTGAGTCCAAAATCTGCTTACTCAGGGTGAACGACACACTGAAGTGTCGCTCATTCCTGATGACGCTGAAAGAA
>NW_018242482.1:0-396 GCF_001263595.1 Phalaenopsis equestris
TACATTTAAGAATTAGTCTTGCACTATTATTAATAAGAAATTATTAAATTTATTATTAAAGATATAATAAATAAGTATACATTAATTAAATTTTAATTAGATAATAACATCAAACATTTAATAAGTTGAACAATAAATAAATCTCTTAGTAAAACATAAATAAGCAAACTACTCAAATTTATTTTATTTAACTTTCTTTTTTATTTGCTAATTTGAAAAAAATTTGATCTAACGTTAATTGAGTCGTAGTTCAAATTGTTCATCAAGTATATTGGTTCATTAAGAAACTTAAGTGCACACCATATCTTAAGTTTAAGATGTAGGTAAGTTCGCATTTTTCTTGTGTCATGATTATGGGACTTGATATGTTGGTGCATAACTTGACATTGACATGAA
>NW_018242483.1:0-283 GCF_001263595.1 Phalaenopsis equestris
AAAGTTTAAATATTTTTGGTAATTTTAATACTTTGACAAAAACAGAACAAACTAAAAGATAACTTGAATTTTTGTAGAAGAAAAGCACTAAATATTAAAATATTATTCTCCTTATCATGAATCAATAATAAGTATATGTATTCTATTGTAGAATTATGCATATTGTGTTGTGCTAAACAAGATTAATAATATTCTTTACCCTTACTAGAGATGCTATAAAGAACATTGGCTAATTTAAAGTTTGAATAGTTTTGAAGACCGGCTAGGCATGGAAGATAATAGC
>NW_018242484.1:0-279 GCF_001263595.1 Phalaenopsis equestris
AATGTCAGTTTATGATTGCTAAAGTCATACTTTTAGGACACAAAGTTTCTAAACATGATACAAAGATAAATCAAGCTAAAATTCAGGTTATGGAAAAAAAATACTTTTCCACTTTTGTTAAAGAGATTAGAAGTTTTTTATGGCATGTTAGATTTTACAGGAATTACTCTTAAATCATTAAACCTCTGTGTCATATATTAGAGAAAGAATTGCCTTTTAAATTTGATAGTGAGTGTGTCGACTATTTTTAAAAAAAATAAGATTTTAAAATTTAAATTT
>NW_018242485.1:0-801 GCF_001263595.1 Phalaenopsis equestris
TTTGCTCTGAGAAGGGAAGCTTTGATCAGAGGTGCCTGGTACGTTCGTTGGCATCCAAGGAGGCTAGGGTGTAAGTCCCTGGTCTTGGTGTAAGGCCTAGATAGGAATTCGATCACGGCCGGATTTGTGTGTTGGTCTAGAGCTATGGTACAGGCTCTGTGGAAGGGGGATTTGATGGGGCTTTGGCGTTTCTTTCACTCTTGTGAAGGTGTAGGCACAAGGAATTAAATTTTGGTGGAGTGTGGAGTTGTATTGGGTTATGTCCTGGTTTCCGGCAAAATTTCGAGCTCAAAATTGGGCTCCAGCAATCGGAATGGGTGAGGGAAAGTGGTTGGAATGCACTGAGGGGATCTTAGGGAAGCTCTGTGTGAAGTTTGGAAAGACTTCTCTAAGAAAATTTTAGCACTTTGTTCAACGGCCATGGAGGTGGCCGAGTTTTTATAAAACTTGCCATGGGGTGGTTCTCAGGGTATAAGCTTGGGTGCATTGTGGTGCTTAGGTGGAGGGCAGAGGAGCTCTTCAATTTGATTTGGATGAGCTGGCCTCTAGGTTTGATTGGGGTGAGGTGCCATGGGGGTGGCTCTCATTTTTGAGCTTTTCTGGCCACTAGGCTGGCCGGCC
The DNA here is from genome assembly GCF_001263595.1 of Phalaenopsis equestris. Taxonomy (NCBI): domain Eukaryota; kingdom Viridiplantae; phylum Streptophyta; class Magnoliopsida; order Asparagales; family Orchidaceae; genus Phalaenopsis; species Phalaenopsis equestris. The sequence continues at coordinate 622 of NW_018242485.1, forward strand.
GACCAAGGGGAGGTGGCTAGGAGCTCAGGGAACCCAGAATAATTCATCACAACAATTTAATGCAAATGTGCTTTGATTTGACAAAGATATCTTAGGCATGTGCATTTTTGGAAATAATATCCCTTAACTTGGGGGAACTTTGGTACATGGCTCGATTTAGGTGGTTTCATGGTGTTTGGA
>NW_018242486.1:0-3534 GCF_001263595.1 Phalaenopsis equestris
AATAATCAGTTGATGAAAATCGAGCAAGAGATCCCAATTTGTAGATTTAGAATAAGCTAACCATTTCACTATTGCCTTTACGTTGATATCTCCTGGCTGGCAATCGGATTCTTCTCTGTGATACATGTCTAGAAGCCACTACTGATGAATACCCTAAAGATGAATACCCCACTGGAGCTTGTTTGTCAGAAACCTATAAAAACGAAATAAATTATTATGCCCATTTGAAATGTCATTTTTGGCACTAATAAAAAACCATTTAGCAAGATCAATCGCTATGTTTATCTAGCAAAAAATAGAGAAAGAAAAATGAAAAAGTGTGAAAAGTCTCCTGACTCTTTGCAGGGGGTCATTCTAGCCCTAGAGCTTATAAAAGTGTCAATTTAGTCCCAAATCCTTTTAATATAAGACGAAATAGCCATCACGAAGAACTATTTTAACCCCAATTTAAAGAATCTGGGGAGTAATTTGACACTTTATACACTCTGGGAATAAAATGATCCCATGTAATAGTCAGAGGATTATTTTGACACTTTACTCATAAAAAAAAATACATAATACAAGAGCATAACCAGTGGTCACTTAAATATAACTGGTAAGATTTCAAAAAACTTACAGGCAGGCTGGAAATTCCATATTGAACTGATGGAGCAGAAGAGCTCTCATGACCACCAATAGACATCTGAGGCATCACAGGGAGCATTCCAAAAGGATTTGTTATGGACGTGGGTTGCATGACATTGTTAGCCTGAATAGCAGGGCTGCCACACAAGAAAGGCAAATAAGAAATTATCAGTCAGACTATCTATCAGAATATTAAAATATTTATTAATACAGAATTCTAACACTATCATATGAAGAATTCATTACGGGAGCATTCCCTGTTGAAATATTTTTGGGGTTATATATATATATATATATATACACCACACAATTCTTGTGTAGAAGAATTAATTACGTAGCTAACATCTAAACATTAATGTTTACTAATGCGACACCCAAGTCCTTAAATCATATAAAAAATCTCATTAACATTAACTTTTCTAAACTGAAATAAACCTTTTACCTGTACATTTGATATGATTGAGACATTAAAATGCGATACAAGTAGCTATCAAAATGCAGGTGTGATATAAGTAAATACATCAATATTGTACGGTTCGTAAATCCCCCAAATATTAATTGGAAAATTTCAAGTGATTGCATTTTAACTTTTCCCAAAGAAGTGTTACATTTATTAGACTTGTTCCTCTGAAAAAATATTATTTATCATTGGCAGAGACATGTCCAAAATAACTGAGATGAATATATGAAAACCACCAGGATATTATCTGCAGGCATTGCAACGGGAAATTCTGTAAATGAACTTTATCCAATTACACAGACAGCAACGTAAAAAAAATTAGGATAAAAAGGATATATTGAGAGTAAAACTTAAGACTACGAAATTTCAATCTTAAACAAAAAAAGTAACTTAAACAAAAGAAATTGCAAAAACAACATTTGTATTCTACAAATTGTTTGTTTATATTTTGCTACAATAAATGAAAATGGACATGCTAATCCCAAAGGCCAATCTCCAAGGAAAATGGCTAATAAACATGTGTGAAATTGTTTTCAGTTCCAGACTATAAAAAATGACCAAAAGAAAATGTGATTTTGATATTTACCTAACTAGAGGAAATCAATTTTCTCTCAAACATGGCAGAATGCACCATCTTCACCACAATAAAAATAATTCTATGGATAACTAGTGATATAGTGTACTTGAACTCCTGAAACCTCATTATGCAGAATGGCTACGTGCATTCAATCCATATGACTGCTGCAAAAAAATCCTTAAGCACCAACACATCCCATTTTATTGCATAAAAGCTATTGTTTTATTAAGCATAGCATATCTTGTCTCCACGTACAGATATTGGAGGATCCTGCAATCTTCGAGTTTCAAAAAGTAAAAAAAAAAAAAAAGACATTATGGAATTCCTCGTGCACCACTGCCTCTTTTTATAACTTGACACTGATTGTTTAAAGAAAAAAAAGGGGAAATAAATGTATTTTAGAGTAGACAGATGCCTCCAACAACTCTAAAGAAGCTAACAACTACCTAAATTTATCAAAGTCAAAGATAATGTTCAGAATATTTGAATATATAACAGAAACATACCTCGGTCCAAAAGTTCCCTGATTAAAGGAGCTGGGGAAGCTACCGAACCCTCCAGAAGGAGCTGAAATGAAGATGGTAAATGTGAAATAAGAAGTTATCTGTATGTTCACGTATGACCTAAGTTACTATAAAAGGCACTTAAAATAAGGTTCACAAAGGAAATAAAAAATTACATTAATGATTTGGTTTACCTATTTGTGCCTGCCCAAGGTTACCAAAAGAAAAGTTACTTGATGGTCGTGCAGGAGCAGACTGTTGAAAAGGAGTGGAAAAGGAGGGCTAGCAAGCAGAGGTACAGTGAAAAAACAATGTCAGTTAGTTCAATGAAAAGAAATATATATATATATATATATATTAATTATAACATAGTAGAAAAAAATTAAAGCAAAAGTTACATTCAGTTCAAAGAAATTATGGGAAATACAAGATACAGTGAAAAAACAATGTTAGTTAGTTCAATGAAAAAAAAAAATATATATATATATATATATATGATTATTTTTCTAGATTAATTAATTCCCTGCAGATTCTCCATTCCCATACTTAGTACAATAATAAGGCTAGAATGGGAGTTAGCCAATGGCTTATGCTGATGATGTGATTATGTGCACTAATGCTTCCAAATACTCTATCCCAAAAACATATCATACTTCTCTATCATTTCAAGAAGTTTTTGTATGAGCTTTAATATTGAGAAATGCCATCTTTATTTTGGGAAACATGTGAGTAGCAATATGAAGGCATGAGCACATGAGTTTACTGACTTTACCATTGCTGATCTCCCCTTAAAATACTTAGGGGTTAATTTACTCAAAGGGAGGAGAAAACATATGCAATTTGATGATGTGGTGGATAAAATTAAAAAAAAAAAATTGGAGATTGGACCGATTCTTTTTATTCCTTTGGGGGAATGATTCCTTTGTTGAAAAGTATGTTAACCGCTATTCATTTATATGTTTTACGGGTGTTAAGGATCAATTCTGACCCACACTTAATACTTGAAAGACATTTTAATAATTTTTTATGGTCTGGAAATCATAAGCAAAGAATTTGGGTCTGCTAGAAGTTGCTATGTAGGCCTTTAAATGCAGGTGGGTTGGGATTTCGACAACTAAAGCATCTAGTTGAGGTCAATCTGTTATTCTATGGTTAAAATTTAGAAAAGTTGAATCTCTATGGGCCAAATGCAAGCAAAGCAAAGATTGTGGAAATCTTCATCCAATGGAGGTTCATTCCAAGATTGGTGATTCCAAAACTTGGAGAATCATGTTGAAAATCAGTAATACTGCTAAGGACTTTATCCACTGGAAACTGGGAAATGGTAGTTTATCATTTTGGCATGATAAATGGAAGGAAGAAGATCATCT
>NW_018242487.1:0-311 GCF_001263595.1 Phalaenopsis equestris
CTCTCTCTCACTCTCTCTCTTTTCAAGTTGATATTGGGATTTCAAGTCCCACCTCGGGGTCAACACTTATATGTTGACTCCCATCCTTTGGAAATTTTTGAAAATTCATAACTCCAAGTTCACTCTCCGATCCCCAGCGAGAGTCCCTACTCCTTGATTTCAACCAAATGAAAACTTGCTAATTCCCCGACAGAAACAAATCACACACACAACTCTACACATACTTCTGGGTCCTAGGTATGTTGACTTATGGTCTGCACTGGTTTTTATTGATTATGTCAGTCAACGCCAATACGCGCGGTGTGCTTGCC
>NW_018242488.1:0-1727 GCF_001263595.1 Phalaenopsis equestris
TCGTCGGAGCCCTTACCAGCAGAACAGCTTTGGTGGGACCAGTTTTGGTGAAGATAAAAAATGATAGGACTGAAATACTGATTCTAGACATCGGATCGTGATGACAGAGAGCACCAAATTACTCTCACTTGAGCCAACCTTGGACCATTTTGGGATAATGCAGCTGTATATGGGTGACACACAAGCCTAAAAGATTGGATTGATATGAATGTATGATCACAAGTTGAGAGCACTCCTTCGGAATTGTAGAAGATATCTCAATTGCTAGTCGTATTCAGGTGCTTCTCAAGTCACGGTCGAAGATCCGTTAGCCCCAACTACTCTGTCACTGTAAACATGTTGACATATGCTTTGACGAATGAAGTCGAAGCTCTTCCAGAATTGAGAGACTAACGTGGGGCTCCTTGAGGGCTGAACCAGCCAGGAACAGTTGGACCTATTCAGCCAAAGAGTTATGAGCTATTATTTGGGACTAGGGTTGTCGCCTGAGGCGAGGGTCTTCCCCCTCCAAGTTATCTACTACATATAAAGTATTTTATGTAAATAGGGTTCATTTCTTGCTTGAGATTTCTTTCAAAACAGCTACCGATGTCCTGTTTTCCTTTTAGGGTTGTATCCGACGACAATGTGTTCTGAATTTAGCTCATTTGGATATGGTGTGTATCATTCCTTTTATTGCTCGCATCTATACTCCCCTGCTTGCCACCATCTTCATGTGCATCACATGTTGCTGCAACTGCTCCTCTCCATGTCCAAGTTTGTTGTTCAATCTTCCCCTCAGCCCGTAGCCTCCTCCTCCAACAGCCTGCTTTCCCTTCCCATGCCTCTACTTCTGCCATAACCTGCTTCCCCACCAACATTTCAGCCTATGCCAACTTTATTTTGATGTTCTCCTTATTGCTCCCATCCTGCACTCCCCTCTCCGCGCCAATATACTTCCCTCCACCTACTGCTACAACCAATCCACCCTACCTTTCCTACAACAACCACACCCACTCTTCTTTCTCTCCTTCATATTATAACCACCCACTAGCAAACCTACCACCACATATTCCGGACCCTCCACCTGCTACCCCGCCCGCCCTAGCCGGAGATTTGTGTTGTGTTACATTTCCTTTCTTGTTTAGGGTCTTGGTTGCAACCCTGTTTGTTTTTTAAGTAATAAAATTTAATTTCCCTATTGTGGTTTGAGTTAACTCCAGTATCACAAACATAAATCAAATCTTATTAAAATTATAAAATATTCTTGACTCCATCATCCTATATTCTATTTTGAAATTTGATGAAAATAAATATATTAAAAGTTGAACAAATAATTTATCAAACATTGTGCATATTTATATAAATAAAATCATTAAAACCTACTACCATATCAAGATGGCCCTTTAATTTATTAAAATTTTATTTTGCTCTTCATAAGAAATGTGAATGAGAAATTGAAGCTAGCAAGCAAAAAAGGAAATTATTAAGCAATAATAAGGCCAAAAATAATAAATTCATATATTATATTATATATTTAAAATTAAAATAAAATATTCTCATAATATGCTAACTACCGATTTCAAATGTTAAACAAATATAGTTTCAAAAACACTTGACCAAACAATTTTGGACAAAAAAGCATTTAATATTGACTTTGTTGGCAAACCTCCAATATAATTTATAGTTCCCAAATAGCTAGCAAGTCACCAAATATTAGTGATTATACATTGTAAAGTGATGGAAAC
>NW_018242489.1:0-1051 GCF_001263595.1 Phalaenopsis equestris
GAGAGTAGCTAGTATTCATGATTCTGATTCAATGTTTGTTTTGGCATCTCAAATTGCTGTTATTTCTAAAAAGATTGATCAAATGGGAGTGAATTACTCTCAACACCCTCAGTATTAGAGGAGAATTCACTAGGACAGATTATTGATACACAATCATCTTATGAAACTTTAAATGCTATAAATAATCAAAATAACAATCCTTATTCTAACTATTTTAACTCTTGTTGGAAAAAACACCCTAATTATAGTTGAAATAATTATAATAATTTGCGGGAATAATTATAATAATTCAGTGAATCCATCCAAAAATCTGAACAATCAAGAAAATCCTAATTTTCGACCATATTATCCTCCAAGATTTTAACTCCAACCCTAACCCACAAGTTAAGGAAAAGAAGTTGACGATGGAAGAAGTAATGTTGAATATGAGAAATCAAATACAAAATCAAGGGGTTGCTATTATAAATATTGAAAATCAATTAGGACATATTGCTACTGCACTTAGTAATAGACCTTCTGGAATTCTTCCAAGTATTCTGGAAGTTAATCCAAAAGATCAAAATAAAGAGCAAATTAAAGCTATTCAATTATGAAGTGGAAAAGAAGTTGAAAAAGGAGCCAAAAAGAAACTGAAGTTGATGCAGAAAAGGAAGGAATGGAAAATGATCATCAGGAAAATGAACAAACACAGAGCCCTATAGAAAAATTCGTTTCCTGAAAGACTGAAGTAAGAGAATAAATATAAACAATTTACAAAATTTTTGGAATCCTTAAGAAGTTAACGATAAATATTCCTTTTGTTGAAGCTTTGGAACAACTGTCAAGTTATGTGAAATTTATGAAGAATGTATTAAACAAGAAAATGAAGTTTACATATCATGAGACCGTTGTACTCAGTGAAGAGTGTAGTGCTATTATTCAAAAAAAGCTTCTTGAAAAATTAAAAGATCCTGGTAGTTTTACTATACCTTCTGCAAATGGAGAAAAGTTTTACGGAAAAGCTTTATGTGATTTAGGAGCGAGTATCAATCTTATGCCTTTATCAATTTTT
>NW_018242489.1:1068-1674 GCF_001263595.1 Phalaenopsis equestris
TTTGAAGAGATTTCCCCTACTACTGTAACTCTTCAGTTAGCTGATCAATCAATAACTTATCCTAAAGGAGTTATAGAATATGTATTAGTAAAAGTGGATAAATTTATTTTTCATGTAGACTTTATAGTATTTGATATAGAGGAAGATAAAGATATTCCTATTATTTTAGGGAGACCATTTCTCACAATAGAGAGCTATAATAGATGTGCAAAAAAGAGAATTAATAATGAGGGTTAATGATCAAGTAGTGAAATTTAATATAACAAAAGCTATGAAATATCTGCAATAGAAAAAAATAACGAAAGTTTCAGGATGGATGTAGCTAATTATTTAAGTAAGGAGCAATTTAAGAATGAGTTCGAAGATAAATTAAAGCAAGGAGAAATTTTTGATACTGAAGATGAAGTAAAAGAAGAAGATTTGGATTATATTCAAGGCAAATTTGAAGTATTAAACTTGTTGGAAAATGAAAGTAAAAATCTTATTCCTTCAAGTATTAAACCACCTAAACTTGAATTAAAAATATTACCTGCCCATTTAAAATATGTATTTTTAATAGAGCCATCTACATTGCCTGTTATTATATCTTCTGAGTTAACTAAAATT
>NW_018242489.1:1903-8671 GCF_001263595.1 Phalaenopsis equestris
TCCGAAGAAAGGAGGAGGGGTTGTTGAAGAAAATGAGAAAAATGAATTAATACCAATAAGATAAGTAATTGGTTGGCAAATTTGCATTAACTATAGAAAAATTTACATTGACGATAGAAAACTAAATATCGCCACCAGAAGAGATCACTTTTCTTTACCCTTTCTAAACCAAATGTTGGATATATTGGCTGGGAACAAATATTATTGCTTTTTAGATGGATATACCAGATATCTCCAAATTCCAATTGCTCCAGAGGATCAAGAGAAAACAACGTTTACAAGCCCATACGGAACATTTGCTTTTCGTAGAATGCCTTTTGGACTATGCAATGCACCTGCAACATTTCAAAGATGTATGATGTCAATTTTTAGTAATTTTATAGACCATGGAATGGAAGTGTTTATGGATGATTTTTCTGTATTTGAGACTTCATTTGAGTTATGTCTTAATAATTTAGAAAAAGTTTTGGAAGTATGTCAAAAAATCAACCTAGTTTTAAATTGGGAAAAATGACAATTTATGGTTGCAGAAGGTATTGTTCTTGGGCATAAAATTTTTGAAAAAGGCATGGAAGTAGATCCTGCAAAAATCCAAGTTATAGAAAAATTATCAACTCCTAATAATGTTAAAGGAGTGAGAAGTTTTCTAAGACATGCTGATTTTTAAAGGCGCAACATAAAATTTTTTTTTCAAAAATAATTAAACCCCTATGCCAACTTTTAGAAAAAGATACAAAATTTGATTTTAATGAGGAATGCATAACAGCATTTGAGTTATTAAAGAAAAAATTAATCACTTCACCTATAATAGTACCACCAGACTGGGAGAAATCATTTGAAATAATGTGTGATGTTATTGATTATGCTATTGGGGTTGTATTAGGACAAGAGCACGACAAAATTTTAAAAGTTATATATTATGCTAGTGAAACTCTAAATAATGCTCAAATTAATTATACTACTACTGAAAGAGAGTTATTCGCTATTGTTTATGCCTTTGATAAATTTAGACCATATTTAATTGGAACTAAATGTGAAGTGCATACAGATCATTCTATTATTAAATACTTAATGCAAAAGAATGATGATAAACCAAGATTAATTAGATGGATACTTCTATTGCAAGAGTTTGCTTTTACCGTAGTTGATAGAAAGGGAAATGATAATCAAATAGCTGATCATTTATCTAAAATAGAAATAGAAATATTAACTAATTTTACAAATAAAATTTTAGAAAATTTCCCTGATCAACATTTATATATTATTGATGAAATGGATGTACCATGGTATGGTGATATAGTTATTATAAATGATATTTTATCACCTGATATCAAGAATCCACAATTAAAAAAAATTAATTATGATTCGAAAGACTATTTTTTGGATGACCCATATTTATATAAACAATGTAAAGATCTAATTATTAGAAGATGTGTGTTTTATGAAGAAACTCAACAGTAATTGAAAGATGTCATGATTCTGAATTTGGAGGACATTTTGGAATTTGGAACGAATAGAACTGCATATAAAATTTTGCAAGCTGGATTTTACTAGCTTACTCTTTTCAGAGATGTTAATGAATATATTAAAATATGCAATTGATGTCAGCGAGTAGGAAATATTTCTAGAAGAAATGAAATGTCTCTAAGTTACACATTAGAAGTTAAACTTTTTGATGTGTGGGTATTAGATAATATGAGACCACTTATGCTATCAATTAAAAATTTATATATATTAATTGTTGTTGATTATATGCCCAAATGAATTGAAGCTGTTGTTATACCTAAATGTGATGCTCAGATTATTTCTAAATTTTTAAATAAAAATATTTTTATAAGATATGGAATGCCAAGAGTAATTATTACAGATGAAGGAACTCATTTTAGAAATAAGAGAGTCAAAAAATTAATTAAAAATTATGATATCATGCGTAGATTCTCTACTGTCTATCATCCTCAGACTAGTGATCTAGTAGAAATATCAAATCGTGAAATTAAATGCATTTTAGAAAAAGCTGTAAATCTTTATAAATTGGATTGGTCTGCTAGACTAGATACTGCATTATGGGCATAAAAAACTGCTTATAAAACTTCTATAAGAATGTCTCCATATAGATTGATTTTTGGAAAAATATGTCATTTACCGGTAGAATTGGAACATAAAGCATTTTGGGCTATTAAATAATTTAATTTTAATTTAAAGGACGCTGGTGAGAAATGGTTTTTGCAACTCAATGAACTTGAGGAGATTAGAAATGAAGCATATGATAACGCAAAAATCTATAAAGAGAAAATGAAAATACGGCATGCTCGAAAAATTATTAAGGAGAAATTTGAACCTGGATAATAAGTTCTACTATATAAACAAGATTAAGATTATTTCCAGGAAAACTAAAATCCAGATGGTTAGGACCATTTAAAGTGATTTAAGTTTATCATTATGAAACTATTATTATTAAAGATCCTAACACTGGAAAGATATTTAAAGTTAATGGGTATCGTTTGAAACATTATTGTGAAGGGAAAATATCTCAGTTTAAAGAAGATTTAATGTTAAGTCAACCCAACTAAATAAATGGAATGTTGGGCTGACGACGTTAAACCAAGCACTTTGTGGGAGGCAACCCATACTTATATTGTTATGTATTACAATTTTGCTTGATGAAGTGTCTTATAAATTAGTAGTTAATAATCCTACACAATTGCATTTGTTATAAATTAAGTCAAATATTGGTATTAGAGGAAAATTTGGAATCGAATTGAACAAAAAAAAATGAAAGTCGCAATTTTAGTCACTGGCGCCGACGGTGCCAGAATAAGCGCCGACAGTGCCAGAATAAGCGCTGACGACGCCCTAGATAATGGACATCAGTGTCGGTAGCGCCAATTGAGAGTGCCGATGGCGCCGAGTATGGTTGGACGGTTTTAGTCGGCTTTTGGCAGATTTTGGTGTGATTTCACTTCATAATAACCGCCTGGAAGAGTTTAAAAAGGCCTAGAAACATTCTTGGACACCTAGAGACTTCCTATTTTCGGATTCTATGGTTTCCAATTCCAGAAATACTTTAAGGTATGGAGTTTTCAATAAAAGAAATTTTATTAGTTTTGACGCGCAACGATTATACAATAAAGTTATTACAAAGAGGAGATTGATCAAGGAAACAATATTTTTTTTAATCATGGAGTGATCAAATCAACTGGTCTGATTGATAGGATCATTCTGCAAAGGTGTTGGGAAGTTTTGTGTTACACTATGTCTGCGGTTGTCGTACCTGTGGTGAAGGAGTTTTATGCAAACTTACATGGAATTACTCAAGGTGTTGTCTTCGTATGAGGTAAGACTGTACCATTTACTCCTACAACGATTAATGAATTGTCTATGATAGACAATGTTCAAATCTATCATTATATAAATTTCATTCCTACACGAGATTTGATGCAAGACGTGAATAATCTTCTGACGGATCAAAGTGAGATGTGGGAGGTATGAGATGAAGGATATGTTAGTTTCTCCACTTCATTACTTAATTCATTCTCGGAGTAATGGCATTTCTTTATTGCTGCAAAGTTACTCCCTACTATGAGAATTAGCAGAGAGAATGTGCTATTTTAAATTACTGCAATCAAATGGAAAAACCCATTGATATAGGGTCCAATATATTTAAATCTATTATGGGTATCCTTACTAATTAACTAATTTATGGACTTGGGCATCCATCTACCATCTCTACCATCTTTTTGATTTGCAGTCAAGCCCAAGTTCGATATAAAAGTTGGGAAAAGATTTTATTACCTTGGGAGCCCATGATCGCTATTTATGAGAATTATTTTGGAAATGGAAATGAAGTATTTGAAGCCATCATAGATCAATCTTTACATGCTTCAACTCCATTAATACCATCAACAGTTGAAAGTTCGCTTGCTTTGGAAAAGAAATTGAAGAAAATTGTAAGGGAACTTCAAATTATTATAAATGCAGTAGGAGATCTTAAATACCTTTTTGATCACCTAGATTGGAGAATGAAAGAAAATTTTGATCACACTGGAACTTTTGAAGCATGATTAGTTCGAATGTTTAAAGAAAATGGGTGGATCGAAGAAAATTCGACAAATCAATTCTCGTACCAATCCTTTTACAACTTATATGTTCATTACTAATCTATGGAAGATATCAGAGGAGGAGAAAGCAATGAAGAAGAGGCACAATAATTGAAGACTTTAGATTCTCTATCTCTTTTAGAGCATTATATATATTTAGTGTAATTGTGTGGATTTGATTTGATTTGGTTTGTTTTTGCTTTAGAATTCTGAGCTTTGATTGTGTGTACAATTTTGTGACAGCGTTTAGTGTTGTGGCTTGATTTCGATGCTAATTTATAATTAGTTTGTTTAATATGTGTGATTGTGTAATTAAAAAAATATGTTTGTAAAAGTGTACTTTCATATATAAAAGTTTGTTTGTTGTTGTTTATGAAAATTGGTGTTTGTGAAATGTTTTGTTTGTTTGTTAGATAAGAAGTTGCGTTTAAAATACTAAAAATTTGTGGAGTAAGTTGATAAGAGATTGAAAATTAAAAAAATCAAATTATGGAATTTTTCGAGCCTTCAGCGTCGACGACGCCCTCGACCTGACAGCAGATTAAACCACTAAAAATTGGCAATTTTTACTGTGGCCACCATTTTTTTACGCTTAAGTCATCTTCAACCTTCGTTTTGGGCGGCTAGGGCATGATTTTGAATCAATTTGAGGCGATGTAGTGGCTAAAAGACTTCGGATTTCATCTTCTCTAGGTAAGAGCTACACTTTAAACCAAAAATTTTTTATTTTCACCAATAATTGATCTCACATTGACCAAGGATTTATCTCACATTGCATGGATCCAAAAATATGAAAATTTTTTTGAGTTTTTTTTGAGAAAATCCTTTGGTGATGAACTATTATATAGTGATTTGAAGTTTAAAATGTTTTACATTTTGATTTTTAGAATTTTGGGATTTATTCAGAATTTTTCAAATTTTTCTTAGATTTCCTAAGGCACCTAGATCGAGCAAAAGAAAATAGAATATGACGAGCAGAGATTTGTTAGATTTAGAGCTAGTGCTTGATTTCATAATTTGCACGAAAATAAAAAAGTGATTCAGGACCGAGGTTTTAAAAATTCGGGAGGAGAAGGAGAAGTTGAACGTTTGATTATTGCTCGATAGTGGGAAAATTTTTGTTATATTACTGTCGATGCGATAGTTGGGATTGTAATGGAATTTTATGCCAACCTTCCTAAAGCTTCTGATGATTTTGTTTTTGTTCGAGGAAAAAGGGTAGAGTTTACTCCAAGAAAAATTAATGAGTTTTATCAGTTAAAAGTTGTGTATAGATGACAATATCATTCTTTTTATGCTGCAGATCAGGCTTTAGATGAAGTTATTTCTTTTCTGACTAGTTAAAAAGGGGCTTAGAAAATAAAGAATGGAGTTAAAGTTAATTTTCCCCTTTCTATGTTAAATGTAGTATCTAAGGTCTGACATTATTTTATTTCTCTGGGGGGATGATTCCAACAAATCATCATAGTGAAGTAACCAATGATAGAGTCATCATGAACTTCTGTATTCAACAAATGATGGATATAAATGTAGGCTCTATCATTTATATGAACACTCGATCTATTGCTATAGGAGAGACCACTGGTGGATTGGTGTACCCTGCTCTGATTTATACACTTTGTGAGCAGGCCGGAGTTGATTTTAGACCTGATGAGGAGAGGATTGAGCCTCATAGACTGATTGGGCCTGCCAACATCAAGACTTATGAGTCCCATGTTGATTGGAGATCTGGACCAGGGATATTCCACTACTTATATAACCCATACTTTTAGTAAACCTATTTTAAGTGACCCCAGCAACAAAGAGTTGTTGGACCAGATGATGATTCAACAGGGAGATATTTTGAGGATAGATCGTAGGATGCAGAATATGGAGGCCAGAAATGCTCACATTGATGATCTGATTCGCCAGAAATTTGAATATTATGCTGCTTATGATGATGCTTTAGTGAGATGTCTGAGGGGTGACCATACGGTTCAGTTCCCTATTCACCCTACTTATACTCCATATCAGCAGCAGAAGTTAGATGTTGATGATGAGGAAGATGATGACTGGTGATCTATTTTGTTTGTTTGTTTGTGTTTGTACTGTGTGATTGTATTGTTTGTGTTGTGATGCTGTTGAGACTTTGTTTGTTATGTTATGTTAAACTATAATGTGGAAAATTGTTTTCATTTTTAGAATTTTGTTTAGCTCTTTTGTTAATTTTAGGACTTTTTTATGTACTGTGATTAGCTCTTTCTCAGCAAATTTTATATGTATTATGTGCAATTTAATGTTTTAGCTTTGTAGTTTTCATATTAGCACCTGCAGCATTTCAAAATTTATGTTCAAAAATCAGAATCTCCAACGGGTATGAATTTTCTTATTGTATTTAATGTTTTCTTTCACCCTTCATTTTTAAAGTTCTTCATGTTAAAAAAATTCTTTTAAAAATTTAAGCTTGGGGGGAAGAAGAAAAATTATTTTTAGAAAAAAAGAAAGAACTTAATTTTATTTGTTCTCATTTAACTAAATTTTCAAAATTTTAAAGCTAACATGACCTTTGGTATTAAGGGTTAACTCTGGATAATTATATTTATGTTTCTAAATATATAGTAAATTTAAGTAAAAATTTTCAATAATAAAGGTTAATTCTAGGGGCTAAGATATTTTGTAAAAGAGAATAAGA
>NW_018242489.1:9677-10459 GCF_001263595.1 Phalaenopsis equestris
GCTTCACTTGAATCAATTTAAGGAAAAAGACTTGGATACATTTTCTAAACTTTTGATTTGAATACTAATTTAATTATTAATAAAGTTTTATGAAGTTCTTTTTCATATGAATTTTCTAAGTGACTTTAATATGATAAATTGCAATTTTTCTTGAATATATGTATTTTTAAACTCATATTTTATACTCATTTTTTGTGATATTGCACTTTAATGAAAGGTATTTTGATGTTTTCTTGCAGGTTGTTGATTTTTAGGGCTTAAAGCAAAAAGAAAGCAAAAAAGATGAAATTTGGAGTCAAAATTATGTTTTTGAAGAAATGCTCAGCGCCAGCAGCGCCAAGGTCACCGCCGACGGCGCAGAATAACTTAAGGCTGGAGATTTTTACTCAGCGCAGACAGTGCTAGACTTGCGCCGAGGCGCCAAAGGCGGTGCAGACCCCATTTCTAGAAGGTTCGATGTATTTGGATGATTTTTTTAAGAGTTTTTGGAGGCACCTCTTGGAGAACCCACCTTGGGCTCTATTTGGGGCCAAATTTCATCAGAAAGTGGGCTCCTCTATATTTTTGACTCCCCTACTTTCATTTGTCGGACCACATCATTCCATTCCACTTTCGAATTTTTTTTTTATTTTGCTTTCATAGTTTTGAGTTTTTGTGGTGAGATTTAGTGTGAAACTTTCTGTAAGAGTGTTGGAGAAGAAGAAAAGTGAGAGATATCTTCTTCCTACATTTCTAAGGAAAGGCTACAAAGGATTTTCTTTGAGAAAGAGTTTTCAGATAAG
>NW_018242489.1:10628-20477 GCF_001263595.1 Phalaenopsis equestris
TCTTTCTTTCTACTCTGAGATATGGTGAAATGAATAGATAATATGGATGTGCCAATATTAAAAAGTAAAATAAATTGTGATGATTTTTCAACTCCAAACTTAATTTACTTTCTGATCTGGCCAATTGAATTGTTAAAATGTGTTGTGAAACATATGACCTGAGAAATGGAGTATGAGTCTTACAACAGATTGAGGATCACATTTGATTCCATGGAGAAGAACATCGTTCATGGAATTAAGTGCAAATAAATAGGGAAATATTCTTTATTGGGTGTATAATTGGAGAACTTTTAAGGTGACAGACTAAAATCTTCAATTCGATCTTATTGTTTAAAAACTGAAGCGAGAGCTAGTCTTCTGGTGAAGGGAAGTGGGAGGTCTGGAGTGGGAGTCAATATCCTCCTAGCCTAGCCATGGATTTAGAGACTAAACACTGAGATTAGCCAATGATTTTCTATGCACTGTATCAGGGTAGAGAATTGAAATTGCTCATATTTGGCACAATACATATTATGAACAATTATCTCATCTCATTTTGCCATAGCTTCATTGTAGTGGGAAGGATGTTTTTTACATAAACATAGTTAATAGATTAGTATTTACTGTTTTAAACTTTGCATTTTTGATTTGATAATAGTTTAGAAATTTAATTTTGCATCTCAACAATTGAAATTAGTGACAGTGATGTCAATTGACTTTCTGTGAATTTCCTAGCAAGTTTATCATTTCTAATTTAAACATTCCCCGTTGGATCGATATTTGGGGTTTAAATAGAAAGTTCATTACTAATTGATAACGATACGTATACTTGCATAGAATCTGAATATTAATTGATTATACTTATTTAAATTTTACACAATCTATCACAACAAAAAATCGGATCAGATAGCTAGTCAATGTTAATTTGATAATGGCAGTGCACCATGATGGCGTTAATGTTTAAGCAACGATGATCTAGTCATAGTAGTAGGGATATTGGTCAGGTGGTGGTGATATGGTGATGATGATGGCCTGACGAAGATATCCCAACTCAATAACGATGGTGTTCTAGACATGATGATCCAAAGATTGTAATGATGTAACATAATAATGGCGGCTATCAGATCTCAGTGATCTAGAATTGCAATGGTCAGGGGATAATGTCCTTGCAATAGTGATAATATACCACAAGGGTGATTTGGCATTGTGGCCGTTAGAAGATGACGATCCAACGATGATGGTAGGGTGATGGTTGAGAGATGATGAACTGGTCATGTTGATAGTGTAATTCAATAATGATAAATGTAGGTGATTTAGCATAGTGGTGCCGAGAGATTATGTTCCAATGATAGTGATGAAGTACCACTACAACAATCGTGTCAAGCATCAATAATTTGACATAGTGGAGACTAGTTGATAATCTAATTATGATGGTAAAGTGGTTGCCAGAGGATGAAAATCTGATGTCAACAACTAGGAACCATAACACCAGTGGTTGTTAGGCATCACTGATTTGACATAGAAACAACTGAGAGATGATGATCCATTAATGATGGTAGTGTTTTAGTAATGGCAATTTGGTATTAGTGACAATAGTCCAATGATAATTCTCTTACATTTGTAGTGGTGGCTCAGGGTTGGTAAGATGTTAGTGGTTTAGTGCTAGCAGCAGCCCGACGATGGTAGTCGACACAGCGTCATTAACTGGGAGTTGATAGTCTGGTGATGGTAGTCTAATGATGGTGGCAACTTCCCAATGATGGATATCCATCTTGGGGAGAGTGGTCCAACTATGGTGGGCTTGCATGATAGTGGTGGCTCGATGTTAGTGGCCTGACATGGTGGTTGGGGTTATGTAACAGTGGCTTGACATGGAGGAGGTAACCTTGGGATGGTGGGCTGATGGTGATAGTGATGGCTGAGTAACAAAGTTTAGGTGATGATAATGACCTTACAAGAGTGGTCACATGATGATCAAAAAATTAGTGCAAAGTAAGTTAATTAATCACACTAGTATACGGGTTAAGTAATAATGTGTTTAACCTACAAGAAAAAAGAATAAGAAATGTTCTGAATGATGAATCACCAACTTACTAAGTGTCTAAACTTAGTTTAAAAATAATAAAAAAGATATGGAATTTCTAAAATCTTACTCAAAATAAAAAATGAAAATCACTACGCTAAAGAACAAAAGAAATCTGCAAGCAAAAAATCTTACTATTCTTCAAAAGAGATGAGACATTGATACGCCTAAAATTACCTACATTTTCATATATATTTTATCCTCTTTTTAATAATGTTTAATGATATTACACTTTAAGAGAATGTATTTTGCATATTTTTGGTTTAAGGTACAAGAAATGAACTTTAGGAGAAAATAAAGCAAAAATGGTGCAATTTGGAGTAAAAACGAGCAAGAAAAAAAATTCTGACTTGGTACATTTCGATATATCTTTCTATGCTTATTGTTCTTTACATTTCTCAAATGTTTTTGAATGAAATTACATTTTAAAGAAAGTTTGTTTCATGCTTATTTTGTAGGAATATCCGTTAGGAGAAAACGAGACTAAAATGGGGTGAAACGGACCCAAACGAAGCAAAATAGTGGAGCTACTGTAAGGTGGTGCAAGATGCGCCAAATCGGTGCATGATGTGCTATTTGATAGAAAGCCAGATTAAGATGCACCAGAGATGATTTTTTACGGATTGAGGCGGTTCAAAACAAATTTTGTATGAATTTTCAAAAGGACGCTTGTTCTAAACACCCCTTGGAGTGATTCAATGCATCTAGACACTTTGGAAAGTTCTTTTATAAAAGGATATGTCATTTGGATTAATGGAGATGTTTTGTGAATTCAAAAGAGTAGACTTTTGGATAGAATTTTGGAGGGAATTTTGAATTCTTTTTGGAGGGAGGCAGCCTTTTACAAAAGAGAGGGAAGTTTAGGGCTTGAAGAGGAGTTTTTTTTGGCATGAGTGTGATCTGTGTGTATGTGTGTGTGTGTGTGTGTGGCGTGAGAGTAAGAGGAAGGTTTTGGACTAAAGGGGATTTTCTTTTAGAGTTGTAAGCGGAGAGGGAAGGTGACAGATTTCTTCTTCATTACATTTTTAGGAGAGAATTGAGTGTGATTGTAAAAAGAGAAAGTGCTTAAAAGGGACTTCTAGGGATTTGCTTGGGAAGGAGTGTGAGATAAGTTGTGTTCTCTTCTTTCTTTATTTTGTAAACTTGTTTTTATATATGAAATCCATGTTTTGTCTTATCCTTCTCATAAATTCTGAGTAGTCTTCTTTATCCTTCTCCATACTTTGAGATATGGTTTTGTGAAAAATTGATTTTATTTTATATGGTGTTAAATTTCAATAATTTGTGATGATTTGAACTCTGATCTTCATTTACTTTTTGATATGGCCAATTGAAATGTTAAAATGTGTTGAGAAATATATGTTCTGAAAGGGTTATGATTTCTACAACATGGGGAGAATCACATTTGATTCCATGGGATAGGATGTCGTCCATGGGGTTGAATGCAAATAAATAAGAAAATATAATTCATTGGATGCAGAATTTGAGATTTTAAGTTGATAGATTAAAATCCTCAATTTCGTCCAGTTGATTGGAAACTAATGCGAGATTGTTAGCCCTGAATTGATGGAGTAGTGGGAGTTCTAGAGTGACAGCCAGTATCCTCCCAGCCTAACCTCAAAATTAGGTACCAAACTCTAGATTAGTCAGTGTTCTTTATGCACTCGGAAAAGGGTAAAGAATAGGATTGCTTCTATTCGGCACAAAACAATTTTAATATATTTTTAAATGATTTTAGTTTCTTCACAATCACCATATACTCATTGTAAAGGGGAAGGATGCTTTCTTAAATTTGAACATTTCGTCACAACTTCTTAGTTTTAATTTTCGTAAATTTTCTTTTGAAAGTTTAGCATTTAGTTTAGTTAATTTTTTCTTTCAACTGCATTTTAATTAGCATTCACTTGTTACTTAATATTAAAATTTAAGACTTTACTTTTTGAATTTTTAAAATAGTACTTTACATTATAACCTTAGGAACATATTTACAGGAAAGATTTTATAGTAGTAGACTAGAATAAACCTAAAAGATTTCTTACTGTGCTTCTCTGTGGGATCAATACTGGGGTTTTTAAATAAATTCATATATTACTTGAAGTGATACGTGCACTTGCGTAGAACCACTAGTGTGTGAACTATTTTATATATTTTATATAATATTTCTATTTTGCATATTAAATACTTAATATAAATTGGGTCAATATTTTGTCCATATTTCTTAAAGCAAAATTACTGCTTAAATTTTGGGATGGGTCAAGCTTTTGGCACAGTTATCGGTGATTTAAATTGACATAAAATATGTAAAAAAATAACACACACTAGGGGTGCATCAAGGTTTTAGCGTCGTTGCTAGGGAAGCTTTGGTAAGAACTTTAGGATAATTTTAGTTAAATTTGTAAGACTTTGATTTGGAATTTATAATATTATTATACATAGTGTTTAATTATTTTGTTTTTATTTTAAATAAATTCAAAAATACCAAAAATATTTTTGATATCTTTCTTATTAGTTAAGTCCTTTGATCTTTTGGAGTTATGAGGTTCAATTTGAGAGATTTGGACTTAAGTGTTAATTTGGGGATTTTGGCCTAGGTTAGATTTGGGTGAGATTTAAGGCTACGCTAAGGCTAATTAAAAGTTAAATTTGATCTAAAGGAATGTTATAAGGAATTTATGATTCTAAATTAAGGCAAATTGATTTTGAAGAGTTGATAGGATAGGGGATTCAATTTGGGGAAATTGGATATGTGGTCAAACTGGGCATTTTAGTTGGGTTTGGAATTTAGGTTTAAAATTGGGTTCATATGAGCTTAAATTTGGTTTCAATCAAGATTAGACATGATGAATTTGAGTTTAGAATTGAAATTAGGTGAGATTGAAATCATTGGTGGAAATTGGGGGAGAATTGGGGATATTGAGCCTTTAAGGGCAATTTTGGAATTTTTGTCAAAAGGGGTCAATTTGGTCAAATTGGACTCAATGGAGTGGTTTAAATTGATTTTGGGGACATGTGGAGTGATTTTGGTGATTTTGGGAATTTTTGGAATTTTTGGAGTATGAAGGGTGTTTTGGTAATTTTTGCAATTTTGAGGGTATTTGTTTTGGTAATTTTTGCAATTTTGAGGGTATTTTGAAAATTTTGAGGCATTTTGGTCAATTTGAGTGATTTGGAATGCTTTGAGAAGATTTTTGAAGAAATTGTGAGAATTTGGGTAATTTTGGGGATTTTTTGGAAATTTTGAGGCATTTTGGTCAATTTAAGTGATTTGGAATGGTTTGAGGTGATTTTTGAAGAAATTTTGAGAATTTGGGTCATTTTGAGGATTTTAGAAAATTTAGGGTGTTTTGAGAAATTTTTAGGGGTAAAAGGCTAAAATTGTGTTTTTAGGTAAAGTTGGGGATCAAAGGATGCCAGTCATGAAATTACCCTTCATGAGCCCTAAGACCAAGGGAAACCCCACTTTGGATCCTTCATGTGTTGGTCTTAGCCAAATCCTAGTCTAGATCTAATGGTTTAGGGGATCATCCACATGAGTTTCCAAAAAGAGTAAGGGATCGACTAGGCATATTTGGTTAAGGGTTAAGGTTGTGAGTGTAAGTGAAGGGTATCAAGTGTATGTGCGTGTGAAACTGACCAAGACCACATCACCCAAGGTCAACCCTTAGGCAAAACAATCCTATGGGGATCCCTCTTTGTCTCCCCCATATTGGATCAAGCTATTAAGTTCTAGAGGTTAAAACCAACATGTGGAACTTCAAGATGGGCAAAGAAGAGTTTTAGAGTTTCTAAAGGTGAGGGTGCCATCACTAGTCCTCCAGGATAGTCAAAAGGAAAGTCCTATGGCTAGATCCTAGGCCTCTAAGGAAGAGACTAGACCTCAATCAAAAGTGAGATCAACACCCCATTACATGTTTCTACCTACCTGGTGTCTTGAAACTTGTGCTTGTACCATATTTCTAATACAAGACTCTCTCAAGGGACTATAAAATATATATAAGAAAGGTAAAATAAGACTTAAGTTAAATGAAAATAAGGTTATTATATAAAGTTACCTTCATGCAATGCATTTGAGCCATTTATAGTAGGAGGAGCTTAGCAGCACTTGTAGAAAAGAGTTAATCATTCAAATCATTACTTGCTCCTCCCTATTACACATGTGTGTGTGTGTTTCGGACATGGATTTCTACAAGAAGACCGCTCCTGATATAATAATGTGCATGTCTCACATTTAGTAAACACGTATGTTTTAATGGGGTCATTATCTCCAGCCCCATTCTAAGCATCCAAAGATTCCAAGAGTTACAAGTTTTGAAAAACATAAGTTTTAAAACGCTAACCTTACATATGGTCTAATATAGAGATGCAAGTAGCTTAAAAGTATATTTTGAAATTATGATGCATAAAGTAAAAAATATATATAATTTTTAATACTTTTAAAATAGGTCTCAGGAAGAAAAATATTAGTGAAACCTATTAGACCCCTTGACACCTTCGCAAAAAATACGGATGCTGGTTATAGTGTGATAGCAAGTATTGCCCACCAAGACGTCCTCACGGGCAATACTAACTTATGCATCTTGACTAACAGAGAGTCACTCGGTTAACGAGCTAAATTCATCATCAAAATGATCAGGAATGCACATCTGGATGCAAAGTGATCCAGTGCATATTTATTGCCTCCTTGAAGCTGAAGAAATCATGAGATAACAAGAATTCATTACAAGTATACGGTGGCAAATACTAGCAATGAATATGTTGACAGTCGAAAGATGTGCATGCAAGGGATGACACACAAGCAGTATCGTGATTAGCCGCCTAGAGTATAGGATGTCGCTAGGGAGAATTACATGTTGCCCCAATAATGAACAAACACACTTGCAAATGACAGACACATACAAAGTATGGTGCAACATGTAAGCAATTAAGCAGACACGTGCCTCAAGAAAGAAACATGCTCATGACAATGTGGGATGTTGTCACAAAGAAAGTGAGCAACATGACTCATGTGTCAGACAAGTTCAAAGATTAAGGAGCCTGACCCGAGCTCGGTGAGAGCCGTGTACCCAAAAAGGATGCATATGACCATCTGAAGCGGTACCGTGAGCTAAAAAAGTGTGTGAGGAGCAATGACTCAGAAGGATGACTATGCGAGGAGCAGTGACTCAGAAGTGGTTGAATATGCGAGGAGGCATTGACTCAGAAGTGAGTGTACTGAGAAAGTAGTGACTCAGAAGCAGGGTGCCGGCATTGACTCAGAAGTGAGTGTACTGAGAAAGTAGTGACTCAGAAGCAGTGTGCCAAGGAAGAAGTGACTCAGAAGAGAGTGTGTTGAGGAGGTAATGACTTAGAAGGGAGACACATGAGTGTCAGGGTTCTGCATGCAAGGAGTATTAACTCAAGAAAGAAAAGTGAGCGTCAAGGGTGAGTGTGCAAGAAGTAATGACTCAGAAAGTTGATATGATTGTTTAAGGCGATGTCGTAGAAGGTTAAGTGATGCAATTCTCATTACTGGAAAAGCACACCATAGGTAGGCTTGGTGTGCAAGTTGTCCCCGAGGAGGACATAAGTGTGTCTAATGATGAGTGTGCAAGAGTAGTGACTTGAGTGTAAACCACAAAACTATGAAATGCAAACATACAACTTGTTATGCAAGCAAAAATGTAGGAGTGCACTAATGTGAGTGAAAACACTAGTGACTTGGGGCACTGTAACATAAAAATGTCATGGACATAAGCATGAAGGGTCGCGCAAAGGAGGGGCATAGCTGCTCACTACAAGCATATGAGGCATAGTTCATGGATGCACAACTGGGGTGCGTGGTGTGAATGCACCCTTGCAAGTAGATGAAACAATCATGTAATGATGCAACATTCAAATTGAGTAAATCAACACGATTAAACTGGTGGTGGTCAATCAATCGAGATGATACAAAAAGGTTGATCGAGTTGATCAGGAAGGTAGCGGTTGATCAATTGTATTGATGAAAAGCGTGGGCGATCAATAAATGAAGAAGGATTGATCGAAATGATCAGATCTGTAATGGTTGATCAGTGGAGTTGATTAAGGTGGTCTATTGGATCAATATGGGTGATCGATCGACGGAAAAAAGGGTCAGTCAAATAAATTGAGCTGGTGGTGGTTGATCGGTCAAGCCAATAACATGAACAAAATCAATATTTTTAATGCACATTTTTTAAATTCATGCTAGACACACCAATGCAAATGCAAACGCGTGTATGAAATAATGGCCGGTCAATTTCGATGATAGAGTCAAGCTCGTTCTAAAAACCTTATGAGGTTCTAGGGTAGGATGGTATGAAAATTTAATAGTTAATTGCGATGCAGAATGACAATTAACTATGTTCATTTAACTAGTGTACAACAAAAGATTTAAAGAAAAGAAAATCCTTCACAATCTAAGGAACAGTGAAATTTACGAGAATTTTTGTTCTTTAGACCTCCAAGAAAATTTAATTCTTCCTATCCTAAGAATAAAATTGTTGGCACAAATGAAGGATTGCCAAAATCTCAATTTTGGGGTTAACAAAACTAGAATCCAATAGGTCGCTCATAGATTTGGGAAGGAGAATGCAAATCTCCTAACACTAAAGGGCTTCCTCTAGGCACAACAATCCTAACCAAAATTCTCTAACACTTTCATAGGGGCCTTATTAGGGATGAAAGAATGAAAGTTCAAGGAAATCTCACCGTTGTGATAGTTAAGGATGTGTTCTTTTTGACTATCCATGCTACGACTTTGGTGGAAAGAAGCTCTCCTTGTCACAAAAAGAGATGAAGCTCTTCTATTCCCTTTAGGGAGATGAAGCTCTTCTATCCATTGTAATGTAGCTCCCGAAGCAAAGCTCGTCACACACTCAAGAAAAGTGGTAGAGCTAGCAGAAGGGAATGAAGGAAAATAGTTTTTAGTGGAAAGAAAAGAAGAAGGGGTTGTGGTGAACAAGAACTTCTTCTTACCTTCTCTCAGGCTCCTCACCTCCAAGCCTCCAAGAAAATCTTCTAGTTATAAGGAAGAAGATGAAGACCCAGAAAGTTCTCTCTCACACAAGTTTCAGGGAACTCCAAACCCAAAAATGGGGGTGAGGAAGAGGCTACCTTGGTTGCTTCTCCATTTTTCACAAGAAAGCATGCTTCTTCCTCCGCCATGAGCTCCAAGTGTCTAGAAGATGGAGATATGTCCACCATTTACTTTCCCCATATGTAAATCTTGTGAATATTACTAAGAAAAATCACTTTAGGCTGCATAAAACATGTTTTGAGTGAGATTAAAAAGAGATTCTAAGGATAAAAATTGGAGAGATAGATTAACAGACGTGGTCACATCCAAAACCCAACATAATTGCATCCGAGCTCTTTGTTTGGCAGGCTTGGTCACACCACATTCAAGCATGGTAACAATAGCTTGAGTCTTCGAGAGCCTTTCAAGAGCTTTTGGCGTGGACACGTCACAATTTGAGCATGGTCACACCACGGATTAGGAGTGGCCACACCCAATCTAGGCTTGGTCATGCCAAACCCCAAAATATTCAGGCTCTCGTAAAAGTTCATCGAAAGGAATTTTCAAGCCATATGAGACCTCAAATGACTATCAAGATATGATATAATGACTTTGTCGGCACTATTTTGGTTAAGGAGTTGTCAGTTAGAAGTGTCGGTCATCAGAATCGAAATCCCGTCGCCCGCTTTGGAAGAATGTTTGATTTACACACACACACACACACACACACACACACACACACACACACACACACACACACACACATACATAC
>NW_018242489.1:20564-23823 GCF_001263595.1 Phalaenopsis equestris
TGAGAAAAATATGAAATCAAACCGATCCCATATCTTTTATAGTTTAAATGAAAGAGCATTATACCTCAAACTCTATATTTATCCCAAAAGATAAACACAAGACTTGAGGGTGAGGCTCGATCAAATAAATTGGGAAATATATGACATCCATTTGGTCTGCAAAAGCCATTTTATTTATAAGCCGATAAGTTCCCCTATTTAATACAAAGAATTAAATAGGATTTATATTAAGCTGGGTTCCGAAATGCTTCCTATAAGGGCAAGCCCCTATAGTTAATTACATCCTAGATAACTGAAGTCACGTAAGAAAATTCTCTATAAAAATCAGGGGATATTATCTTCAAAGAGGTCAAAGGATTAGTACTTTTCAATGAGATCGGACAAAGAGGTGTGAAAAGGGAATGAATCAAATTTATAACATTTTGTTTTTTGGAATCCAAAGAAGGAAGAACTAGGGGATGTCACAGATCCTGAGGAGAACATCGGTGACTTCCCAAACTATCCTACTATTTGACTTCAATTTTGGAGATTAGAATTATTGAATGTTTTTTCCTTCTAATTTTATTAATTAGGGGTTATATTTGTATGAAAAGATCACACAAATAGCCTGGAAGATATGAGGATTTAGGTCGTAACGAACGACAACCTCGGAATCCTAAGGCTAGTTAGGGCTTATATTGTAGAGAATGGTTATACAAAGACCTAAACATAAGTTGAGGATTTATGTTGCATAAGCCAACAACCTTGAAATCCTATGGATCGATGTTTAATTCTAAGGAAAGATATTTTGTTGTAGATCCTCTTAATGTTGAAGATGGTCGTGCTGCCCACAGTGCTAGCTCCAAGCTCCTCGTCATGACGAGTTTAAATTTTCTAATGTGTTAGGTTATAATGTCAAATCAAGTGTCCCTATGGTTATGGTTCTTTAAATATTATGGGGGAATATTAAAGTTGATTAGAGCAACACCAGTTAGGATCCTACGGTTCCCTCGTTCCGGTACCACTATTTTCTATTGGATTCACTTAGTCTAAATGAATTTAATAAACTCAACTTAATGAGTTCCATACTTTCATTTAGACCAAGAAAAATCTCATTAGCAACCGTAGGTTACATCCTCCGAGGGATTCCCAATTATTTGATAGAGACGTCTTAATTTAGTTGCAATTGTTGTTTTGTGATGTTTGTGATTAAATTTTGAGTTGTCTTATATTTTGAATGTTGTGACAGTGAAAGTTTTGATTTTGTGGCTATCTTGATAGTTTTAGTTTTCATGCAGGGTGACATCGTTGCTTAACATGCAAGTTTTGCAAGTATAAAAAGTATAAGATAAAAAAGGTACAGAAATGTAAATGCATTAATTTAAAAGCATACCTGACGAGTCTTCTCGTTCCTCCACCTCAAACTTCAGTACTTTGCAAAACATATATATAATTTTACAGGAATTAAAGCATGTTTATAGAAAAAGTAGGAAGTACAAACTCAAAGTGTGCCTACCAAATCCTATGTCATAACTTGATGTATTTAAATTTTAATGATGATTCCATTAAGCAAATTATAATAAGCTCACATGTCCTTCAAGATTTCCAAAGGATTATGAAGAAGTCTCGGGTAATACCCTAGAATTTTCATAGTCCCTGGATTTATCTAGAGTTCACTTTGGCCTTATTATGTTTACTATATAGTTCCTCCAGTTAATACCCTTATGCTCAATGAATTATGATGTTTTGATTATCTCTTAAGTGGGGTAATTATCACTTGATATCTCACTTATGAATTATACGGGTAAAGACCCTTGGGGCACCTTGACTTAATTAAGGAATTTAATTAATTTGAGTTTAGAGATGGACTTGTATTGTTTTCAAAGGTGTTAAATTAATTGTAAGTTATTTTCAAAACCTCATTAGACAAAATTTTGATTAAGCCTAGTTCACTACTAAGCCCTTAAGATTTAATGGGTAGATTTGTGATTATAAGCAAAAGGGTTTTCAATATTTATATTCTTAATCCTTATAATGAATTATAAATCATCTCAAAACCATTAGGTGAGGGTTTTAAAGTCAGTGAATTATGATCTTCTAAAATCAAACCCCTCACCGTAATATCTCTCTATTTAACTATTCTTCCAAATTTCATTAATTTGAAAAATTATGAATTTATCATTTATGAAATTCAAAATGAGGTTGGTTTCTATCAATTATCTTTTTTTATGTTTCAATCGTCAATACACGTTATTTTAAGATCATTTATTACCCATTTACTCTCTTGATTAGGCCTAAATATTAATTAAGCCTTTTGCCCCTAAGGCCTTAACACCTTATAATTCATTAAATTGAATTCATCCAAAATGTAGAAGTACAAACTCAAAGTGTGCCTACCAAAATTTTCAAGTCATTTGAATTATAGGGTGATCAAGTCATGGTGAAATGTCTATGCTAATGGAGAATCAAAATAAGGAAACACCATTTTATTAATTAAAAAATAAAATATACATCAAATGGACATGAAAATATTTCCACATTTTTCTCTTCTATTCACTAAGCAAGAAGATATTTTTATTTTATTTTTATGATTTTCTACACAAAGTTATGCATTTTTGAAGTTATGAGCATTAAATAAATAAGAAAAATATCCTAATTTTCTACTTAAGTGATGCAACGCCAACGCATCCTAAGAGTCTCCAAACTTTACACGCGGCGTCTCTTGATTCGGCTCGGCTGTCCATGCTAGCTGCCACGCGTCCCGCAGTTCCGCTCTGTCTCCTCATCCGATGCGATCAGAGTCGACCGTGCGATACACGCGCGATCCAACGACGCGTGGTCATTGTCCCCAACGCATCAAGCCCGCAAACTGTCCATTTTCTAGGGTTAATATCTCGCTCGATACTCAACCAAATCAAGTGAGGTTTGTTCCTATAAACTCGTCTTAACTAGGAGAACATATCCATACTGTTAATCAACCCTTAAATCAACTCTATGCACATGGAGAATCAAATGAAGCTTGGTTTAGGTAGGGATTGAGCCTCAAGCAGTGGTGAATCACCTAGATATGAATTTGACCAAGGCCTAATTGGGGGTCCAATCAAAGTCCACCTTAGGGTGCTCCGATGATGGGGCTTCTATGAGGGATCTTCCTCTCTTACTGTGGGGTTGGTGTAGATGCAATTAATTTGAATTTGGTGGAGTTTTAGTGAGTGTCATGTTTCAGCCTTGGATTTGAGCTCCAAAATTGAGCTCGAGCAGTGGATTTGAGTGGCTAGGG
>NW_018242489.1:23869-28926 GCF_001263595.1 Phalaenopsis equestris
TCCCCAAGGAATTGCAAGCTCTCCCCCTTTGTCCATGGAGGTGGGGTTTAAATAGATGGTGAAGTAGAGACCACTAGGGGCAATTGGTGGGTGTCCTAGGTTGCTTATGTGGATGCCAACAATGTGCAAAATTCCAATTAGGATGAGCTAGCTTGGATGGGTTCAAATTTGAGTTTTGGCCTAGGTGGAGCTTTTGATTTTGGGTTTTCCGTCCACCGAGGTTGCTGGCCGGCCAGGGAGGTGTCACCATATGACCAAGGGAGGCCAGGGCTTGGTCTTGGTGAAGTCAATTGGGGTTGGCCATGTGTAAAGGTATAAGCTTGAAATAGTATGGGAAAAGGGCTATTTTGGGTCAATTTGGGTCAAATCATGGTTTGGGGCTGGGTTCACCCCTCAAGGTTGGTTTGGATGCTGAGGGAAATTAGGAGGCTCAGCTTAATCAACATGGTGAACTCTCTATTCAAGGAGATTTGGCTAAACATGGGTTAGAGTGATTCATGGGAGGGGTTAAAAGAATCTTAAAGATATTTGAAGGTGGTTTAGCCTCTTTCCAAAAATAGCTTGATGATGTGGCATGACTCTCATGGCTTATCTATGGCTTGGGAGTGGCTCTATGACTTGTCCTTGGCTTGGTCAACTTTCATGAAGAGGGATTTTTTGAATTTATGAAATATTTTGGTGGATTTTGGCATGAAGCTTGATTTGGAATGATTTGATTTTAGATTTAAGACTTTAGGAATGATTTTAATCAAATGGATAACGAAGGGGAATAATTGTCATGTGGGCTTTGGACTTGGGCTTTTGGAATTAAGTGCAGTGGGCTTTGGGCTTTTAAAAAGGAAATTGAATTTAGGCTAATATCTGGGCTAATTGAATGTTAATTTTGTTTAGAAAGGAATTGGGGATGCTGAATTTTGGTTTGGAATTGAAATTGGGAAATTGGTGAGCTAATTTGGTGGATTTAGACATATGGTCAAAATTGGGCCTTTTTGATTTGAATGAAATTGGGCTTGAAATTGGATCAAATTGGGCTTAATTTTGTTTAGAAAGGAATTGGGGATGCTGAATTTTGGTTTGGAATTGAAATTGGGTAAGATTGAGGTCAATTGGGCCAAAATTGTGGTTAATTTGGGAACATTTCAGCTTTTAAGGGCAAATTGGGGCTTTTGGTCAAATTGGGTCAAATTAAACAAATTAGATCATGGTGTAGTGGGACAAAATGAAATTGGGAATATTTTGGATTTAAAATGATTTTGGAATTTTTGGGAAATTTTGGAATTTTTAGGTCATGAGGGGTATTTTGGTAATTTGGGCAATTTTTGGGGGTTTTTGGAAATTTGGTAATTTTGTGAATTTTGGTCAATTTATGCAGTGGTAAGAGGTTTGAGACGATTTTTGGAAATATTTGGGTATTTTTGGATTAACTTGGGATTTTTGGCAAAAATTAAGGTTATAGGGGTATTTTGGTAATTTGGTGATTTTGGGCCAAAATGGGCCAATAAGTCATGAAGCCATACCAAACTAATAGGAGCCATATGAGGACTCATTTTGGATGTTCTATGTGCTGGTTCTAACCCTCTTAGCTAAAGAATAGGGGTATAGGTTCATCCATTTGAGCTTTCCAAAATGAGTAGGAGGCCAACTTAAGGGATCTTAGGGCTTAGGGTATGTGAGAGAGAGTAGTGTGTGCAAGTTAGCCCCACCAAAATCAGATCATCCAGGGCTAGTCCTAAGGTCTGACCATCCTATGGGGGACTCCTCTTGAGCTCCTCCATATTGACCCCAATTACTAAGTGCTAGAAGTTAGGACCAACATGTGGAACTTCAAGCTGAGCAAAAAAGGGTTTAAAATTTCAAATGGTGAGGGTTCCTTTTCTAATCTTCTAAGAATAGTCAACAGGAAAGTCCTATGGCTAGACCTTAGACTACTAATGAGGAAAAAACTAGACCTCAACCAAAAATGAGATCAACAGACTTATATGAAGGTCATAAGCACAACTCAAGAGCTCAAGAAAAAGGCTTCGTATGTGTGTCATCGAGTAAAAATAATTTCAACATGAAATCTGCTAGTCTGGACTTTAAGTTTTTAATGTACGAAAATGTACGAAGTAATTTGTTGATGTTTTGCGTTATGATAATATATAGATGGTTTCTTCGGAGCACGACTATGGTGGTGGAGACACCATCTTATTAGGTTTGAGGCGCTCGCTCAAAGGCTCTATGGATTCCTTGAGTCACGATAGGCTATTTATGATCTTCATACATTGCTATATCTTTTGGAAAGGATGTTTCGTACGTGTTACATCAAAAATTGATGCCAACAAAGGACCCCCAACTAACATGTTGCGTTGTTAAGGTGCAATGCACTTGTTGACAACATACTATTTTTGATCAAATCAAGACTAGCTGAATTACTAGCCTAACTTGGTTGATTAAACTACTTTGGAGGATCAATTAAACAACTGAGAGGCTATCCAATTGTGGCACTCTACTTCCAGTGGTTATCAACTCAATTGAAATGGGAATGATTCCAAACACACCAAACTTGATGGTCACGAAGGCATGATCTGAAGGATGGGTTCAGAGGCTGCATGGGCATGACCCAAACTAAAATCAGTTCAAAGGCCATAGGAGGGTATGATTCAAAGAATGAGTATAGATGTCACGATGACATAACCCAAAAATAAGTTCGTAGGCCAAGGAGGCATGACTCGACATATTGGTTCAGAGGCCATGAGGGCATAACCTAAAAATGAGTTCAATGGCGGATACCCGTCCAAGTTCAGATGCACTTGAACACTAGAGTTTCATGGAAGTATACGTGTCATATCATTATTATTACATTTATGAGTTTGGAATGTCAATCCCAAAAGGAGCGAGGCATTTAAACTTAAGAGACGTTCTAGCTTACTAGGTTTTGTTCTTTAGCCTAGAAATAAAGTTAATTTTTGTACGACTACTAGTCCTACCGAATTACCACTAATCTTATTGGTTTACTCTTAAAGTAATTCTACTAAATATAATTAAATTGGAAAAAAAATCAAGATATAAAACTACCATCTCTTGCAATGATCTAAGTGGTGCGCAGGAACAAAATACTTTGAATTGCAAATGTGGCTAGTGATAATTAGGAGCAATTCTCTTCCTCACCCTCTTTTGAGTGCATAAAAAAGTTTGGTTAAACTAGTTTTAATTCCTTAAACCCCAATTTGAATCTGTCAAAGCTTATTTCCCTATCTATTTGCATCGTCTTATGGACTACTTTTCCTTCACCCACTAGTTTAATATGAATACTCTAATTGCTCCTCCATAGCTCTCCCGAGTCATTATGGATCACAATGAATTTTAACTAATCACTTGGCCAAAATGAAAAGTAAATTAGACCTTGAAGAATACTCATCACATAAAAAAGTAAAAACCAATTTTAAAAGTATTTTACAATTCCTACACAACCTACTTATCCACCACAAGAGAAAGGTAAAAAGGACCTACTTACAATGCATGAAGGAGACAATACAAGTCATCATTTTAAACAAAGCAAATGCACTAGATTTGTGTTTACAAACAATATAAGATGAAATAGAAAACAATGCATAGCTTTTCACTTGCAAAATTGATGAAAACTCCTTGAAAAAGGATCTCCAAATACTTCATGCAATGTTGAGTTCTTCCCTTACAATCACACACCTCTCAATCCTCACCAATATCTCAATACAATAATCAAAGAAAATACAAATTACTATCCTAAGAATTCCAAAAAATTTCCCTTAGAATTTCTGCAACACTTAGCCTTATTCCCTTCTCCTCTTCTCCTCCTTTTCATCTCCAAATACATCCATATAACCCCCTCCAACTCTGGGGATCATGTGAAATAACTGCAGAAAACTGCTCCAGGCAATTTGGGCGCCTAGGATCCACAGGCGCTAAGCTCTCTGTCTTGGTCACTATTGCGTTAGTTGGAGGGTGATTGGATTATTGTGTGGTTTCACTGGTAGTTGGTGTTGACCAGTTTTGATATGTTTTTATTCTTATTTATGATAATTTACAGCTTAAAATAAATGACTAATGATTTCTATTTCGGTGCTTTCAGAAAATAAGAGCTCTAGAATTTCAGGGACATTCCGAAGATTGTTATGCCACTTCGGGCTATAAACTTCCTTTCTAAGGTCACGTCAGCCTCACAACTACAGTCGACAATTTTACAGAAGCCCCCAAATACTCGCAAAACAGTGTGACTTCTTTCAATGGGTTGACGATCAAGTTGATTCCACTGCCGAAAGTGATCACAAATTGATAACATCATTGGGGGAAAATTTAGGATGAGACATACATCTTTATGGTAAAAATAATATTAAAATTACTTTGTAATTTTACTAGTTTTTTCTTTCTCTTTAGCATTTTCGATTCTCACTGTTAAGTGAATTGTGTATCTGAACTTTTGTTATGTTTTGAAATGAATTTTTGATTCTAGAGTATCAAATACATGACTGTCACAGTTCTGTTTTAAATAACATTATTAAACATGATTGGAATGTTCATTTCTTCAGAAATAATTGTCTCACTTCCCGCAATAATTTCATGGGACAACATAGTTATAAGTGAAAAACTAAGAGACTAAGTCCCTAATTTGAACCGAATGAAAATTGCCCACCGGCAGGAGCGTTTTTTCTGTCCGAACTCCTGACGTAGCTCTACGTGCGGCGTAGGTTATTCTTAAGTTATTTTCAGGTTATTTCTGGGTTATTTTCAATAATACCGAAATAACTAAGAAATAACCCGCGGTCTTTATTTTTTGATATTTCTGGGTTATTTTGGTATTATTAAAAATAACTTAAAAATAACCTGAAAATAACTTAAAAATAACTTGGTCCGCAAGTAGTAGGGCTGTAAACGAGCCGAGCTTGAGCGAGCTCAGACTTGGCTCGTGTTCGGCTCGTTCAAAATAGCTCGTGTTTGAAATCGACTCGTGTTTGAAATCGACTCGTGAACAGTGTGTTCGTGTTCGACTCGATTTAAATATTTGTGTTCGTGTTCGGCTCGAAATTGACTCGTTAAAC
>NW_018242489.1:29167-29428 GCF_001263595.1 Phalaenopsis equestris
AAAAGCCAAACACGGCTGTTCACGAACAACAGCTAAATTGACAGCCCTAGTAAGTTGAGCTACTAAAAATTTTTCACCGGCAGGCCCGAGAGATTTTCAATTTTTCACAAAATTTCAATGTGTAGTTATTGTCGAGACTCGATAACAGATCGACTTGAGAGGAATCCAGCGCGGCGATGGGGCTATCGAAATGCCTAACACCGGTGAGCCCATCTGCCCGAGTGGGATTTGTCGGCTCGCAATCCGACGAATAGCAGCGTC
>NW_018242489.1:29459-46231 GCF_001263595.1 Phalaenopsis equestris
GCGACGCCACCTTTTTTTTCCGCCACCCTAGAATCCCGCGCCTGAAGATTTCTCTTCTCCAGAATCGACCAAACAGGCATTTCCTTTTCCGAATGAAAGGATCAGGTATTAATTGTTCTATTCCTACCACGCTCTCATTGATATTAATCTGTAGTTTATTTGATCTCTCCTGCTTCTATTCGCGGTATCAAAAGATGTCTCTTTATTGATTATTCTTGTTTTTTATAATATTTATTGCCCTAATGGTTTGTTAAATGCTAGCTGTTGGCAAGGAAGCGACAGAGGCCAACAAACCATAGCTTCTGAAATGTTAGCACCTTTGAATAAGATTTCTCACCGGATTTATGAAATCTAGACAAACGCAAAATTGCTAGTGTTCTGCAGTTTTAAGGGCCGAAATTTTTGCTCTGATTTTGCCTTAATCTAGATTTACTAAATTCACAGGGAGGTGAATTTAACGGATTTATGATTTCTGGGTTTACTAAATTCTACTAATGCTAAATCCCACGCAAACACCCCCAAATGGAGATGCCACTATGATGGTTCTCTGCAGTCCTATTAGATGTATTGCTTTTTTTATCGACTTCAAAAGTACTTATTACTAAATATGCTAGGATCTTGAAGCTTTTGAAGAACTCTTAGTCTTTTTGAACATGAGACGATGCATTCTAAGGGACTTTAAAGCCCCCCTGATATAAATCATGGTTTTAATAATGTTTGATAAAAATCAACTCAAAATTAGGATTTATTGTGCAAGACTTGTGGAGGAGTTGATAGAGAATCTTCTCTCTAACTCGAATACTCATGTTCAGAGTACAATCTAACCATTAATTTTTAACATAGTTGTCATAAGAGCTCAACTTCCAAAATAAAATACTAGGATTTCTTTGTAGTTAATTGTAGTTCATGGGGTTGTCTGGTAGTGGGGTTTTTGCTGGCTTTGCGTTGGATTTATCATAAATCTTGACAAACACCAAATATGATTGCATAAGCATTACGTCTGCCTAAACCCATTTTCATTATGTTTCACCTTAAATTTGGGATTTACCAGTTTCCTTTTTTGCTACAAGAAGGATTTAACTTACACTACTGGAATTTAACTTATTTTCGATCGTTATATACCATTCAAAAATTATTAAAAAAATTGTTGGTTAATAAAGATTTGATGACTTCAATGGTTTATAGGGCGTAACTAATTCTCTTGTTGGTAAACTCGTACCTTACGGGCTTTCCGATGGATTTTATCAGTTGGTAGCTTATTAAGGGGTAGTATTTGTATGTTTATACCAAAACAAAATCATTGATAAGTCATCGGTTGACCGTCAGGTATATAAACAACGGTCTTAATCCGTCGGTTAATATCGAAAACATACCCGTTGGTTATCTCTTGGTTGATTGTCGGTAATGCATCAATGGTCAGAGGTATTCGGTTAATTCCAAAATGAAAATTTTATCGATGGCTCTCGGGTTAGTTCGTAGGTTGAGTGACCAACATAATGTATCATTGTTTTATCGATAGACTGTTGAGAGATTGTCGGTTAAGCGCCGATTTATGTATTGACAGTCTATAACCGTCGGATCGTGTGAGAAAGAGCGGAAAACCATTAGATAACCGTCAGAAAGCTGTCGAAAAATTGTAGCTCAAAAAATAATCTTTTTCATTTCATTACAATTTACACACTTGTAATCGTAACACATATATAAATTCAATTATATATTGCACACTGTAATTTACCAATCCAAGTATTTAGTAGACTAAAATCATATTAATGAATGCACAAATTAAACACAAATAAATGCAACACATTGAACCAAACCATTATAGTATTTGTACATAAAAATAACATATTTGAAATGTCTCTTAAAACAAACAGATATAAAAACTGTCCTAATCTTTCTCCGTGCCCTCATCATCCTCCTCAATATCCACCTCTAGCGGATGCTTTCCTCTCATGTTGTTCAAACTTTATCTGATCGAGCCGAGCAACAACTTTGGTCTCAATATTTGTAATGAATGTGACAACCTGCCTACGAACTTCATTCTTCTGAGTGGTAGAAGCATATGCCTGAGAACCCAATCCACAAACCCATCCATTCTTCTTGTCTCCAACAGTCTCTTTTCACAGCTCATAGTGAACAGATCATGACCTGGGATCGTAAGTCCTCATGTGTGCTAAATCTGGCTCTCCTTCAACTATTGGAAAGTTTCCTACAAAAAAATTATAAAAGAAAATTAAATGAAAATTAAATTCAACAAATTCTTTGAATTGTATAACATTTAATCTTATGACTAGCATGAGTCGCTTGAGATTTGCTGTCATTCCAAGTGTGATTCGATTGCCGCTTATGGGTTTGTGCATGTAACTCGACAATGATGGACTCTCGTACCAACTCTAAAGTCCGTTAAGCTCAAAAAATAGTTAATTTATATTTAATTTATTGTAATATTTAATGTACAAATTAAGTCTTACTTTGTACTCGGTTTGTATGAGCACTCCACCAGTATGCTTGAAGTCCCCCATGGCTCCACAGTCAAAGCATCGATTATATTTGGCCTGCTGACTTCTTTTCTGGTAATATGGAGGATCCACAGGCCCCAAGCAATGCGTTGAACACATCTTTCTCGAGCCACACAGGGCATTGACACATCTTCCGTACCTCCCTGAACACGTTGCGAAGATGGTCACTCCCTTTGTGCTCGAAGCTCTTAATGTGTGCGCTAGAATAACTGTGTTTACAAAATGAATTTAAATATTTTGATTGATAAAACTATATGTAGCTTATGTTTAATGCGTTGGATATATATCCCAAACTCTTAAAACCATATATTTCGAACCCTATTGGGATCTTCTTTCAGGATAGGTATGGAGCGTTGTACTCTCTCTGTATGATATCTCTAATAGCATGAATAGCTTGTGTAGAGGAATGAAATATGAAAATAAGATATAATTATTTGTATATTAAATTAAAAAAATATAAAACACTATTATCATTATCTAAAAAAAATTACATCTGCCCCATAAACTCAAGCTTAAAAGTGATATTCGTGCTGTCTGGCGTATCTCAATCGAAAGTAACAATATGAACCTCCACCTAAGTAGACGGAGTTGGAGTCGTAGGTGGTGGTGGTGCTAGTATGATGGGAGGATAGGGGCTGTAAGTCCGGGTGTGTGGTGGTGTTAGCGTAAGGGTGGAGGCCTGCGGGAACGTCTCAACAACAATATTGGTTGTGGTGGAGAGAGACAAAGAATTATTTGTACGCACAGTATTGTGGCTTGTATTTGTACACACAGTATTGTGGTTTTGTCGTCCTCCTTTAGTACTAACCCCAACCATGTTCTTTCACGTGGAGGGAGATCATCCCTACCTTTAAAAGCCATCTGTAACATGAAAAGAAAAAGTAATTAATACAAAACTTTAAAGAAAAGTATGATCATAATATTATGTGCATTCTACCATTTATTGGTACTAATAACAAAAGTCTAAATAGTAAACAGAAGACAAAACTTTATAGTGTAATCTACAAACTGCTACAACTGAAAGTATAAGTAAAAAATTAGATGAAAGTACAAAGAAAATATAAAACGTAATATACAAACTAAAAACTGAAAATAAAAATCTTCACAGTAAAGAAAAGATGAAATTGTAAAGTGCAATCTACAAACTACTATAATTGAAAATATAAGTAAAAATATTAGAAGAAAATACAAACTGAATGTAAAGTGCAATCTATAAGCTAATGGAATTGAAAAAAAAATACACATTAAATAAAAAATAAAACTATAAATTGCAATCTACAAACTACCACAACTGAAAATATAAGTAAAAATATTATAGAAAGTATGGAAAAAATGTAAAGTGCAATCTATCAAATTTTTATTGTGTTAGAAGAATTTCAATAACTTACACATTTTAATCAGCTTTATCTGATGAGCGACTAAATAATGTACTTAAAATTATTTCATCTAAAGCATCGTCGAAGTCATACTCTTTGAGATTAATTTTTTCGTGTTCGACATTAACATCTTATAAGTTTATCTCTTCATGGGTAGAATCAAGTGAAATGCATAAATCTGTCATTTCTATTTTTTGATGAGCAGATTGAATAACATTTTAAATCTCTTATTTTTGGTTTACTTGTTATGACTACTCCCTAGTCAACTTTATCTCTTAGTTTATCGAGATATTGAAGAAAATATACTTTATTCACATGTCTTGATAAAATGAAATGATTAAATTTAACATATTTTTTTTTCACTTTAATTTCTACGATATTATACGGTTTGTTTGCCATTATTCCATAATTAGGAATATGATCAAACCAGTCATAGTTAAATATGAATAAACTTCTTTCAGTGGAGTCAAGATATTCTAATTGAACAACTTCTTTGACCATCTCATAATAATCCATTTTATCATGTGATTTATTGTTTGCTTTAACACATACACCAGAATTACTTATTTTTTTTCTTTTGGTCAGGATCTTGTATTAAACCTTTAGCCGTTCAGATCATAAATTTGTTAAATATTCATGATGCACATGAGTTCTAAAACAAGATCTATTAAGTTTGATATATTACTCTATTGTTTCGATCATGAATCTATGAATTAATAAAAAATTATTTTTTAATTGTTTCATTCATAACATCTAAAATTGACTTGTCAGTTGAGTATAACTTGTGTACATTGTAAATTGTTGTGGAAAATCATTCTCTATCTCCTAACTTGTATCTTTTTTCATGAGAATTTAACGAATCTATAAATAAAGTGTTCATACATTAAAAATTTCATGAATTAAGTGACATTTATATTTTACTGAAAATTGGTGAACGGTTCTAATAAAAAATATTTTACTCAATATAAGGTTGAATTTTATCGCGATTGAGAAGAACAGAAAGAGTCGCTGTTCAAAGTTTCAGATCATTAAGATAATGTGATGTGCACTTCTCTGATACTTTTTGGTGGGTTTTTATTGCCCAAAATAGTAGGAGCAGAAAATCTTAATATTCTGCAATAGATATGTCTCGCATGTTAAACATTCTGGTCTAATTTTATTCTT
Source organism: Phalaenopsis equestris (assembly GCF_001263595.1). Lineage (NCBI taxonomy): Eukaryota > Viridiplantae > Streptophyta > Magnoliopsida > Asparagales > Orchidaceae > Phalaenopsis > Phalaenopsis equestris. Next base: position 34,519 of record NW_018242489.1, read on the forward strand.
CACAGTTCTCTTTAATTTAATAAAATATATATAATTAACATGTTATTTAACACACATTGACAACCTTTTTAAACAAATAACAGCCTAGTGCATGAGTTATTATCTCTCAAATGGATATATTCAACGATACTGTATTGGATCACCAATTATTACGTCATGTGGTAGATGTACCGACAGATGCTCTATGATGTAAAAAAATTAAGTGAGAATATCCTTTCTAGCTTGCACAATATTATTGGAATGCTTGTTTTTAACTTTCGTATGCCATAAAGTTTTAAACGAGTTGCACATAAATGCCTCAAAAACATACTGATTTCAATTAATAAATTTAGTATTTCACTCAACAAACAATTAAATATAGTTTATATCAAATTTTGCAAGAAAATATGACAGTCACGACTTTTCTTTTTAAAATATTTTTTCTTCTCACAAATCAACATAATGACTCAAATTTGAAGCATATATGCTAGGAAATTTTAATAATTAGAGTCACTCATAAATTGTTATTCGATGAACCAAAATAAAGTAATATTTTGCTTTAAGCTTTATAAGTTTCACAGCAGTAATTTCTTGGTTCTCTAACTCTCCTTTTTTAGAAACTTCTTTAAATTCTAATTTGACATTCAATTTATCTTTAATTTTGTCCTTAGCATTCATCACATTGTTAAAACCATTATTAATAAATTTTTAACTATGCGCATGACATTAAGATTGTGTCTCATCATTTTAATCTTCTAGTAAGACGGAGCAAAAAAATAAATATTTTTGTCCAATTATTAGTAATACTAAAATCTGAAGAACATTCAGGATAATTAGTCATATTTGAAATGTTACTATTTTGAAATGTTACTATCAATCTGGAATAAATCATCCCCAATTACTCTTGAAGGTGACGTTGATTTCTCAAATTTGTTTCGTCTGAATGCACTTTTGAAAGGACGTTCAACATGTAAAAACATACAGTAACAGTCAAATCATAAATTTGGAGACCAACATTGGTTGTTGTGTAAACCAAATTTCGAAAGGATATTCAACATGTAAAAACATACAATAACAATTTATGATTTCAAACCTAATTTGGAGACCAAATTTTTCGTTCTGTATAAGTTTTCTGGAATTAAATTTTTTTAGGGTTTATCCTTTTCAATAATCATGCAAACTGATTGAATTACTCTCGGGGCATGCTAAAATTTTACTTTAATTTTCAACATTCTGAGAGCTACAGATCACTCAGAATGAGATTTACAATCTTTTCACAGTGGCCTTTATGCCACATTTAGTAATTCATAAAACACTCGAGCTTCTTGATTTGGTGGCTCTTCCTTCACTTGACTTGATAATAAGGCCTTGTTTCATCGAAGATCATTTCTACAAATTAGATAATAAGGTTTTGTTCTATTGAAGACCTTTTCTACAAATCTACTTGAGTTAAACTCATGTTTAGAATCATATCTCCTCGATGGAGCAGAACTAAATATTACATAGCCAACCCTCGAGCATGTAAAGTTAAAAATCAATAATCAGGTTAAAATCTTCAATGATATAAATCATACTTGGCTTCCTCAGATGCTAAGTGTGCTCGATTCTTGTGTTTCGAACATAAATAATGAAACCTACTCTTAGATATGTAAGTTGGAAGTTGAGATGCCGTTTGCACGAGATCTCAAAATCATTCAAGAACTATTTGGTGATTCATTGTCTATCTAAATATAGTGTATGGTACATCCATGACCTTGATTTATGCATATCCAAGGAACTCTTAGAAAGAAACCTTAATATAGAAGGAAAATATATAAATTAGGAAATTAGAAGGATAAAAATTGAAGGTATTACGGTATTATATTTGATGGTGTGCCTAAGCATTTTCAAATGTCAGTTATTAAAGCGACAAAACAACTAAATGCTAGTATCACACTCCAAAAAAAAGTTGTCGAGATCTTAACATATGTCGTTGACCTTATAGAAAAATAAAGAGCCTGGAAACTCTAATACAAAACATTAATGTTCTCTCATTCACTCCCTTCATCAATATTCTAAATAATATTTTCATCCTAATAAGTCAAATTAAAAGTCACATAAAAAATATCACTATTACTACTTCTTAAAAGTGAAATACACATTTTTATGCATGGATTTAAAGCATTAAAGTCTCATATATATAAATAAAAAAAATTAGTTGTTAGATACATAAATACGTAATATATGTGTGCTAGGTATGTAAAATTGCCTTAAAAAGGGGCGTTCACATGCATATCATACAATTATTATGTATTTACATATCTCAAACCTAAATTTTCATATTTACATGCATAACAATTAAAACTTTAATATCACATCAAAAACATCATTTACTAATTTTTAAAAGTGAAATACACATTTTCATGTATTATTAAAGCACCAAAGTGTCATATATATATATATTATTAAATACAATGTATTATATATATATATTGTTTACATATCTCAAACCTAAACTTTGATTTTTTCTCAAATAACATTCTTAACTTTAATCATATTAGAAATAACACTATTACTACTTTAAAAAAAGTGAAATACACATTTTCACGCATATGTTTAAAGCACCGAAATGTCATGTATGTAAATACAAAATCTTAGGGTTGAGATATACAAAATTTTAGGGATGCGATACATAAAAACATAAGAATTGTGTGCTAGGTATGTCAATTTACCATTAAAAATGGGCATTTAAATGTGTAGCAGTCAATTTTTTATGTATTCTCATATCTCAAACCTAAACTTTCATATTTACACATACAACACTAAAAACGTCATATCACTCAGGAACGTCGATATCACAATTACTAATTTTTAAAATTGAAATACATAATTTCATCCATGAATTTAAAGAATCAAAGTGTCATGTATGTAAATATGAAAGTTTAAATGTGAGATATATAAAACATAAGATTTGTGTTCTAGGTATGCAGATTTGCGATTAAAATTTAAGTGTAAGATATGGAAAGACTTAAGAGATGAGTTATAAGCATATAACAATGAGATACATCATCAAAATTATAGAAAACCAATGTTTCAAGGTTACTTACTATTTGAGTGTAAGAACTCGAGAAATCATAAACAATACCAAAAATGAGATTCGAGAGGTTCGGTTGGCTCCAGAGCTAAGATGCGTGCGCGAGAGGGACATAAGGAATTTTGAACGCCAGTTCAATATAAAGACCCTTTCCAATTACTTTCTAACAACCTTTTGACCGTTGATGCTTAATCTCTTTATAATCGACGAGTTCGACCCTCAGTTAAAATAATATGACTATTTGCTATTAATAACCCAAGAAACTACAGCTTGACTTTTCAACGGTTTATGACCATTGTCTTATAATTTACTCTGAATCTACTCTGAATCGACGTTTTGGATTAATCGACGTTTTGGATTTTCGGTGATTATTTCATGACCTTCAAAAAGTTGATTCACTCAAAACCCGAAGTTCAACCCATAAGAAACCTGTAGGTTATATTAACTATCGCTAGGCTGTAGGAACTAATGAAAAATTTAGTGACACACTCTAGATTATCGTTTTTTCTGCCGATTTTAATTGTTTTTCTTGTAAGTTCAAGTAGAACTTAGTAATGTCTATAAACTAGATTTATCAAATCCTGAGGAAGTTAAATCCTGAAAATTGTTTGATATGGTTGAGGCTAAATCAAGTTAAAACCTTATAAACTGTTTGACAACTTATTCATGATTTAAATTTATTTCTTTAAGTATCCTTTAAATATTGATTATTGATGATAAAATTTTGATAACTATTTACTTTGATTTGATTTTCTCTTATATTGTTGATACTATGATTTTTAATTTTATAAGTGTTTATGCTCCTCAAGTAGGTTTAGCTATAGGTTCTAAAAAAAGTTTTGAAATGACTTGGAGTCCGTTTAGGGCAGCTGCAGCTTATCCAGCTTATCCTGATAATCTGGTGATAAACAGCTGATCCGAATAATCTGTCTGTCTGTTTGGTTTGTGCGTTTTGAGAACAACTGATTCTGAATAAATGACCAAATTGCTCCTGTTCTAGATAAGCTGCAGCTGCTTGGTTTGTGCGTTTTATAGACAGTTTATTTGAAATTTTTTTAACAAATTTTTAATAACATTCTTAATGCAATCATGAAGGGGAGAATGGGAAGATTGAAGAACATGAAAGTATTTCACTAAAATATTTCAGATCACTTCAGAAATGCACAATTGCCTAAACATATGTGAAATACATTGTAACCCACTAGTATGTACCATAATGAGACCCAACAAAGAAGAAAAGATAACATGCCAAAATTACAAGGAAAAAAATAATGATATTGACTTTAACATATAACAACATATCACGGCCCATTGTGTCCGACTCTGACACTCCAGAACCCATAACGAACCTGTCCGAGTGGGATACCGTAGAAATGGAAGCACTCAAATCAGAAGTGGTGTTCTTAAATTTTGACACCGACAAACTCTGAGCAGCGGTGTCAAGTTGAGCTGTCATAGGAACGGACGTAATTTCGGCTCGCCTAAAGAAAGTGCAGTCCTCTTGTCCATGTGCCCACCGCGGGCACCTGTAAAATTAACTCCCGTAGCTATGTGGCCGGCGTGATGTGAGTAACAAGGTCTGTAGCCCACACCGACACATCACCTACCCGGACTTCCCTGAATATTTGGAACTCATCGTCCTGCAGTTTAGAAAAAGAACAATAGATGAGTCAAAAAATTCTGGAGATATAAAAAATTTACTTACCGAAATATTGAGGAAATAATTGCCGACAACAAAGTTCTGTTGCCATCCAAGCTGCTCCGTGGTTATATCAATAAGATCACTATAGCACAACCATCTATTCTCATTAAGCTTGTTTAAACTGCTTATAGCATCAAACCAGTGCTTCCCCTGGAAATCTTCTTCTCCCCATTCCGAACGGAATTATCTTCCCCCCCTCTACTTTACTTTTTTCAAGAAATCTTTCAGGAAGAAACAATAATCGAAAAACTTCAACGATAAGACATCACAAAAAAATTCAAATGTTAGTTATGGCCCACCATAAATAACCGAATTCGTGCAGACGAAACTCTTGATTCTTACGGTAACCAAAGACAACAACTTACAGAACGATCAGATCGAATGGAAGAAGAGGGAAGAAAGTGTTAGATCTCCTCAGAGCGCGACAGTAGGGCGCGATAGATATAGGTCTTCTCTTCTCAGAGCGAGAAACGTTAGGGCACGAAATGGGGAAAGCGAGCAAGGAACGTTAGGGCACTAACTACGGAAAGCGGAGGAGGCGGAGGGGTAAGTAATGTAAAAACCCTTCGAAACGCTAAATTGCGGTACATTAGGTGCAGGCCGCGATACTGTAGAAAGGCGATTGCGCTTTTTGTGATGCCTTATCGTTAAAGTTTTTCGATTATTGTTTTTTTCTGAAAGATTTCTTGAAAAAAGTAAAGTAGAGGGGGGGAAGATGACTCCGGTCGAAATGGGGAGAAGAAGATGTCCAGGGGAAGCACTGGTTTGATGCTATAAGCAGGTTATACAAGCTTAAACAAGCTTAATGAAAATAGATGGCTATGCTATAGTGATTTTATTGATATAACTACGGAGCAGCTTGGATGACAACAAAACTTTGTTGTCGACAATTGTTTCCTCAATATTTCGGTGGGTAAATTTTCTATATCTCCAGAATTTTTTGACTATCTATTGTTCTTTTTCTAAACTGCAGGACGATGAGTTCCAATTATTCAGGGAAGTCCGGGCAGGTGATGTGCTGGTGTGGGCTACAGACCTTGCTACTCACATCACGCCGGCCACATAACTACGTGAGGTAATTTTACAGGTACCCGCGGTGGACACAAAGACAGGAGGACTGCACTTTCTTTAGGTGGGCCGAAATTACGTCCGTTTCTATGACAGCTCAACTTGACACCGCTGCTCAGAGTTTGTCGGTGTCAAAATTTAAGAACACCGCTTCTGATTCGAGTGTTTCCATTTCTATGGTATCTCACTCGGACATGTTCGTTATGGGTTTTGGAGTGTCAGAGCCGGACACAATGAGCCGTGATATGCTGCTACATGTTAAAGTCAATATCATTATTTTTTTCTTGTAATATTGACATGTTATTTTTTCTTCTTTGTTGGGTCTCATTATAGTACATACTAGTGGGTTACGGTGTATTTCACATATGTTTAGGTAGTTGTGCATTTCTGATATGATCTGAAATATTTTAATGAAATATTTTCATGTTCTTCAATCTTCCCATTCTTCCCTTCATGATTGCATTAAGAATGTTATTAAAAATTTGTAAAAAAAAAATTTCAAATAAACTGTCTATAAAACGCACAAACCAAACAACTGCAGCTTATTTAGAACAGGGACAGTTTGGTCATTTATTCAGAATCAGCTATTCTCAAAACGCACCAACCAAACAGACAGATTCAGATCAACTGTTTATCACCAGATTATCAGGATAAACAACTTATCAGGATAAGCTGGATAAGCTGCAGTTGTCCCAAATGGACCCGCCCACCATAGATAACCAAATTCATGCATACGAAACTCTTGATTCTTACGGTAACCAAAGACAACAACTTACAGAGCGATCAGATCGAATGAGAGAAGAGGGAAGAAAGTGTTAGATCTCCTCAGAGCGCGATAGTAGGGCGCGACAGTAGGTCGCGATAGATATAGATCTCCTCTTCTCAGAGCGAGGAATGTTAGGGCACGAAATGGCGAAAGTGAGCAAGGAACATTAGGGCACTAACTACGGAAAGCGGAGGAGGCAGAGGGGTAAGTAATGTAAAAATCTTTTGAAACGCTCGATCGAGGTACATTAGGTGCAGGCGACGGTACTGTAGAAAGGAGATTGTGCGTTTTAAGAAGAATTAATAAAATGCTACGTTTTGAAGAAAAAAGTTTTTATTGGAGGAGATTTAAATAGACATATCAGTATAGTGGTAGAAGATTTTAGAGTTATTCATGGTAGCTATGATTTTGGAGTGATTAATGAAGAAGGTAGAACCATATTAGATTTTACTTTAATGTATGATTTTATTATTGCTAATACTTTAATCAAGAAAAGAGATGAGCATATTATTACTTTTAAAAATGAATCTAATAAAACACAAATTAATTATTTTTGTATGAGAAGAAGAGATCGTCGAGAATGTATATATTATAAGGTATTCCAAGTGAGAAGTTAAGTGCTCAACATCCATTCTTAGTTTTGAATTTTAAGATGAAGAGTTGTAAAAAAAAATAATTTTAAGAAATCATTGTCATGGAATTAGATAGAGCACTTAAAAGACAAATAAAATTATTTTTATGAATAAACTTCAAGATTTCATGATTTGAGATGTCCAAGAAGTGTAAACTATATGTGAGATAAAGTAACAAATACTATTAAATAAGTGGCAAAGAATGTACTTGAAGAATCAAAAGAAAATGTTTCTATAAATAAAAATAGTTGTTGGTGGCATAATAATGTGTAGGAAAATATAAAATATAAAAATTTATGTTATAAAAATTGGCTTAAATGTAAAAGCATAAAGAAATTGACGAACTGGAAAAAAATATAAAATTACCCGTAGGGAGTTTAAGTGAACAATCTATGATGTTAAAAGTTATGCTATTAATGATATTTATAATATATTAGATACTAAAAGGGTAAAGATTGTATGTATAAACTAGCCAAACAAAGAGAAGAAAAAATAAAGATTTAACTCAAGTAATGTGCATCAAAAGATGAAAACCAAAAAGTATTTTTCTTTAAAAAAAGATAATCAACATAATTAGGTGAGTTATTTTGATAAAATTTTCAATGAAGTTTCTGAAAATACGATCAATCTTAGTGATCCTAATATTGTTAATAATAATAAAATATTTCATTTTTACCATCGCATTAGTAAAAAAGAAGTTGAGCCTTTAAAGAAAACTAAGGGTGAAAAGTTTTTAGGACCTGATGATATCACAATTGAAGTATGAAAATAATTAGAAGATTTGGGAGTTTCTTGGCTAACTAAACTCATTAGTATTTTCTTAAAAACTAAAAAGATGCCTAAGCGGAGGAAGAGTATTTTGGTCCCCATTTTTAAGATTAAAGGGGATGCACAAGAGTGTGCAAATTATAGAGGAATTAAGTTGAGAGAGGGTAATTGAACATAGATTAAGACGTATTATAAAAATTTCTTATAATCAGTTTGGATTTATGCCGGGCAGGTTTACTATGAAAGCTATACATTTATTGAGAGGTTTGATGGAGAAGTACAGAGATATTAAGAAAGATTTACATGTGATCTTTATTGATTTAGAAAAACCTTACGATAAGGTCCCAAGAAATATCCTTTGGAGAGTTCTAGAGAAGAAAGGTGCTAATATGACATATATTAAAGTCTTTAAAGATATGTATACTATAACTGTTACTTGTGTTCGAACAATTGGAAGACTGACCAATTATTTTCCTATTTCAGTTGGATTACATCAGGGATCTACTTTAAGCTCATATCTTTCTACTTTAGTTATGGATGCTCTTACTGGACAGATACAGGAGGATGTACCTTGGTTTATGCTTTTCGCTGATGACATCATTCTTCTGGATCAAACTAGAGAAAGAGCTCAGGAAATATTTGAATTATAGAAGTCTACTTTGGAGTCTGAAGTCCTTAGTTTGAGGAGAACTAAAATTGAATATATGGAATATAATTTTAGTAGTAGTAGCTCTAGTGACAGAGTTGTAACTATGGGTGATCAAATTAGTAAAAGGTGTGAACTTTTTTGATATCTCGGGTGTTTTGTTCAAAGTGATGGTGATATAGATGGGGATGTTATTAGTAAAATTCAAGTTTATTGGTTGAAGTGGAGGAATGCTTCAGGCTTATTGTGTGATTGAAAAGTACTTATGAGCCAATTGCAAGTTATCCTTGGCTCTAAATCAGCTTGAAAAATGTTTGATCAAAGATGTTAATTTTTCAACTTTATGCATATTTGAAGTGCTTATGGGCCAATTGCAAGTTTCAAACATTATCATGTAAGTCCTCATTCTATTTTCACATATTGTTGTATTATAAAATTTTTCCGATGTCGTTCCTTGTGCATTTGATTAACTTATTGTTTTCTTTGAGCCGTTTCCTGGTTCTCTATGAATATTCATCTTTAACACATTCCTTACTATGGTTTTCCTTCTTTTATTTGTCAATTATACCAGCATGCGTTGTTTTTTTATTATTAAGAAAAAAATAATGTTGCATCTTTATGATAACAATGCAAAACTAACCAGTTACATCAACTGGTTATTGCCCATGTTTGCAGTTTACCTTGTATCTTTATTTCATGCATTGTGTGATTATAGTTATCTCAATTTTTTTCTTTTTCACGTTAGTTAATGTTGCTGCATTTTGCAAACGAGCATAATAGTTCTATTTTATTGGAAAGGGGCGACTCTCGCTGTTTTTTTTATTGTTGATCATACAAGTTCTTTGAAAAAATTTATTTATTTTTTTTAATTTCGATTAGATGCTTTTTCGGATCTTGAGCTTAGGAGACCTGAAGAAAGAAGAGTGCCGTATAGACATGCAAATGGAATATTTTGGATTTTACTTCTCAACATTGGCATTTTTGCAGCAGATCACTTGTTTCAGGTACTTCATGAGATTTTTCCATCCTATTTTGTACTTTTCTTTGGCTGTGCTAATCTAGTTAAGTCCTTTGGTTGATAAACTTTGTTGTTGACCTTCATTCAGTTGGCAACAAAAAAGTTACAAACAGAAATAATACTGTATAAACCTCTACAAAATTATTTGTTTTGGTGAAAATGACCCAGCTACAACTACAGGCATTCAAAGGAAAATTCCAACCATAATTGAGAATCATGTATCGTTATTTTCTCTTCTGTATAATCTTATAAATATTAAAAGAAAGATAATAAGTAACCAAACCACAATATAAAATACTTAGAAGATTTGACATACAATCTTCATTTTGTATCCATATTTATGCTGAAGGATATTTTATTGCACCACCGAGCATTGCACTTTCCATCGGCATCACCCTTATCTATACACCACCACACTTTTATACGAAGACATTGCACTTGGCTTTAGCAACATTATACTTGCCTATGACACCATCAAGCTCGTTTGTGTGGCGTCATCATGCTTGCACCAATGAAAAAAAAAATTGCTTACCTCTTCTCATTTGCCTCTCTTTAATTTTTTTTCCTTTTCTTTCATTACCACTACCTGTCTCTCCCTCTCATTTATTTTTCCTAAATTTCTCTTAAATCAACCTTGGTCTGCCTTTTTGTATTTAACCATTTTGGTTATAATGCAGCCAGTACACAAAGGAATGAATTATCCAAATCAAGATAGTATGATTTTAGGAGCAATATTGATTTTAGGATATTTATAGGATTCTTGATGTTATACATTTAATGATTTATTAGATATGCAATAGTATGGACAACCTTTCTCTAATAATGCTTTTGGATTCTACCAGTATCATTATTGATTGAGAAACATTCAGAGGTGTTTATTTTTCATCTTATTCTATACTATTTTGTTGACAGGTGGATACATGAAGTTTGGTGAATAATTTTTGGTTGGAGAGGATATTCTCTAAACCATTGAACTGGATAGTGGTCCAAACTCTCCAGTTTGATAACATCATTAGTTAGGCAGACTTTAGCTCTATGCCTTAAATGTATGACAAAAAAAATAACAAAAAAAATATTTTATTGTTCTTAGGAATCATTTTTCTTTGACATCCATTATTAATAGATTGTTTTCAATGATAAATTTGTTAGTTGAATGTTGTATATTAGTTCCCTTTAGTTGTCTGTAAAAATTTTGTTTGAGGCGTTAATTTTTAAACTTATCTTTTTTTTTAGACCATTTGATGGTGGATTCATACGTTTTAGTTCAAGTATCACACCCTATACTCTCCCGAAAGAGTCTGCTAAGGTTTTCAAGTAATTGTGATTGTTAAAAAAAAATAGTTTTTTGTTTTTTTTAAATTTTGTCTGCTCATATACAAAAAAATATATGCATTTTTAGACTCATATTTTATACTTATTTTTGATGATATTGCACTTTAATGGAAGGTATTTTGATATTTTCATGTAGGTTGTTGATTTTTAGGGCTTAAAGCAAAAAGAAAGCAAAAAGAAAGCAAAAAACATGAAATTTGGAGTCAAAATGACATTTTTGAAGAAATGCTCAGCGCCGGCAGCGCCGAGGCGAGGGCAGCACCGACGGCGCAGAACAAATTAACGCGGAGATTTTTTACTCAGTGCCGACGACGCCAAAGGCGGTGCAGACTCAGTTTCTAGAAGGTTCGATGTATTTGGATGAATTTTTAAATAGTTTTTGGAGGCACCTCTTGGAGAACTGACCTTGGGCTCTATTTGGGGCCGAATTTCATCAGCAAATTCGCTCCTCTACGTTTTTCACTCATTTACTTTCATTTTTCGCACCACATCATTTCATTCCACGTCCATGTTGGAGTCAATTAGTGATTTTGTTTTCATAGTTTAGAGGATTTTTTGTGGTGAGATTTAGTGTGAAACTTTCCGTAAGATTTTTGGAGAAGGAGAAAAGTGAGATATATTCTTCCTGCATTTCTTTGAGAAAGAGTTTTCATATTAGTATTGTTTGTTTATTAGTGTTGTATGAACTTTCTTTTATATATGAAATTCGTGTTTTGTTATTTCTTTCTC
>NW_018242489.1:47165-49472 GCF_001263595.1 Phalaenopsis equestris
TATTCTTTGTTGGGTGTAGAATTGGAGAACCTTTAGGGTGACAGACTAAAATATTCAATTCAGTCTTAGTGTTTAAAAATTAAAGCGAGAGCTAGCCTTCAGGTGAAGGGAAGTGGGAGCTCTGAAGTGGGAGCCGGTATCCTCCTAACCTAGCCACAGACTTAGGGACTAAACACTGAGATTAGCCAATGATTTTATATGCACTTTATCGGGGTAGAGAATTAAAACTGCTCATATTTGGCACAATACATATTATGAACATTTATCTCATCTCATTTTACCATAGCCTCATTTTAGTGGGAAGGATGCTTTTTTACGTAAGAATCTCCATTACATAAACATAGTTAATATATTAGTATTTAATATTTTAAATTTTGCATATTTTATTTCATAATAGTTTAGAAATTTAAATTTGATTACATCATAATAATTGAAATTATTGACAGTGATTTCAATTGACGGAAGAGCATATCTCTTTTCACTCTGATTCTTTACAATAAATTTGTCATTTCCAATTCAAACCTTCTCCGTAGGATTGATACTTGGGGCTTAAATAGAAAGTTCATTATTACTTGATAACGATACATATACTTGCGTAAAATCTGAATATTAATTGGAATATTAATTGATTATCTGAATATTAATTGATTATATTTAATTAAATTTTACACAATCTATTGCAAAAAAAAGGTCGGATCAAGTTTTTGGCGCCGTTGTGCGGGTAAGGTAACGGTTGAATTAAATAGTTTTGATAAATTAAGAAATTTAGCGATAATATATATACCATAAAAAAATTATTATTTGGAAAAAAAATAAAAAACAAATTAATAATTAAAAATCCAAAAAGAAATATTTTTATTAAAGTATTTTACTTTACTTGCTTTATTTGTTTATGCGAAATATTGGATCTGAAGGTTTAGTACCTTGCGATTCAGAATTAGAACATACTATTAGAAAATTTTTAAAACAACAAAGAGAAATTAAAAATTTACAAGAAATGGCGAATAACTTAGATATTTCAATAAATGAAAATCGAGAAAGACCTTTAAGAGATTATGCGAATCCGACTACAGATGAACTTCACTTGACTATTCAAAATCCTGATGTTCCTGCTAATTCATTTGAGTTTAAAACTGCTATTATCTAAATAGTACAAAATAATCAATTTGAAGGATCACCTACTGAAGATCTTAACTTACATCTTGTTAGTTTTCCTGAAATTTGTGCTACATTTAAATATAACGGAGTGTCTAATGATGTTGTTAGGCTTAAAATTTTTCTTTTTTCATTAAGGGATAAAGCCAAGGCTTGGTTAAATTTGTTAGCACCTGGATTTATTGAAACTTAAAGAGAATTATCACAAAAATTCTTGTTTGAATTGAAGAAATGACTACTAATAATTTTTAATGACCCTCTGAAAGGGTAAATCCTAAGAGAGTAACTAGTATTCATTATTCTGATGTAATGTCTATTTTGACATCTCAAATTGTTGCTATTTCTAAAAAGATTGATCAAATAAGAATGAATTATTCTCAAGTACTCCCAGTATTAGAGGAGAATTCACTATGACAGATTATTGATACTCAATTATCTTATGAAACTTTAAGCGCTATAAATAATCTAAATAACAATCCCTATTCTAATTATTTTAATCCTGGTTGGAAAAATCACCCTAATTTTAATTGGAATAATTATAATAATTCGGTGAATCCATCCAGAAATCTGAACAGTCAAGGAAATCCTAATATTCGACATTATTATCCTCCGGGATTTAACTCCAATCCTAACCCACAAGTTAAGGAAAAGAAGTTGACGATAAAGAAGTAATGTTGAATATGAGAAATCAAATACAGAATCAAGGGGTTGTTATTAGAAATATTGAAAATTAATTAGGACATATTGCTACTGCACTTAGTAATAGACCTTCTGGAATTCTTCCAAGTACTGTGGAAGTTAATCCAAAAGATCAAAATAAAAAACAATATAAAGCTATTCAACTACGAAGTGAAAAAGAAGTTGAAACAAGGATCCAAAGAGAAACTGAAGTTGATGAAGAAAAGGAAGAAATAGAAAACGATCAACAGAAAAATGAACAAACACGGAGCCCTGTAGAAAAATCATTACCTCCATTTTCTCAAAGACTGAAACAGTAGAATAAAGATAAACAATTTACAAAATTTTTGAAAATCCTTAAGAAGTTAACGATAAATACACCTTTTGTTGAAGCTTTGGAATAAATGCCAAGTTATGTTAAATTTATGAAGGTTGGATTAAATAAGAAAAGGAAGTTTACAGATCATGAGACCG
>NW_018242489.1:49652-50194 GCF_001263595.1 Phalaenopsis equestris
ACTACTGTAACTCTTCAGTTAGCTGATCGATCAATAACTTATCCAAAAGGAGTTATAGAAGATGTGTTAGTAAAAGTGGATAAATTTATTTTTCCTATAGACTTTATAATATTGGATATGGAGGAAGATAAAGAGATTCCCATTATTTTAGGGAGACCATTTCTCCCAACAGGGGGAGCTGTAATACATGTGCAAAAAGGAGAATTAATGATGAGAGTTAATGATCAAGAAGTGAAATTTAATATAACAAAAGCTATGAAATATCCTGCAATAGAAAAAGAATTTGAATATTTTAGGATGAAAGTAGCTGATTATCTAAGTAATGAACAGTTTAAGAATCAATTCGAAGATAAATCAAAGGAGAAATTTTTATACTGAAAATGATGTAAAAGAAGAAGATTTAGATTATATTCAAGACAAATTTGAAACATTAGACTTGCTAGAAAATGATAGTAAAAATCTTATTCCTTCAAGTATTAAACCACCTGAACTTGAATTGAAGATATTACCTGCCCATTTAAAATATGTATTTTTAGGAGAGT
>NW_018242489.1:50556-53406 GCF_001263595.1 Phalaenopsis equestris
GAGAAAAATGAATTAATACCAATAAGACAAGTAACTGGTTAATGAATTTGTATTGACTATAGAAAACTAAATAGGGCCAACAGAAAAGATCACTTTCCTTTGTCTTTTCTAGATCAAATGTTGGATAGATTGACTGAGAACAAATATTATTGCTTTTTAGATGGATATACCATATATCACCAAATTCAATTGCTCTAGAGGATCAAGAGAAAACGATGTTTACAAGCCCATATGAAACATTTGCTTTTCGTAAAATGCCTTTTGGACTATGCAATTCACATGCAACATTGCAAAGATGCATGATGTCAATTTTTAACAATTTTATAGAGCATGGAATGAAAGTATTTATGGATGATGTTTCTGTATTTGAGACTCGTTTGAGTTATGCCTTAATAATTTAGAAAAAGTTCTGGAGATATGTAAAAAAATCAACCTAGTCTTAAATTGGGAAAAATGTCAATTTATGTTTGCAGGAGGTATTGTTCTTGGGAATATTATTCTTAGGCATAAAATTTCTGAAAAAAACATGGAAGTAGATCCTGCAAAAATCCAAGTTATAGAAAAATTACCACCACTTACTAATGTTAAAGGGGTGAGAAGTTTTCTAGGACATGCTGGTTTTTACAGGCGCTACATAAAAAATTTTTCAAAAATAACTAAGCTGCTATGAAAACTTTTAGAAAAAGATAATAAATTTGATTTTGATGAGGAATGCATAAAAGCATTTGAATTATTAAAGAAAAGAATTAGTCAGTGCACCTATAATAGTACCACCTGACTGGGAAAAACCATTTGAAATAGCAAATACACGACAAAATTTTTAAAGTTATATATCAAATACACGACAAAATTTTTAAAGTTATATATTATGCTAGGTTTATGTAGCATTGATGAAATGGATGTACCGTGGTATGCTGATATAGTAAACTATATTGTTATTGACATTTTATAACCTGATATCAAGAATCTATAATTAAAGAAATTTATCTATGATTCGAAAGACTATTTTTGGAATGACCTATATTTATATAAACAATGTAAAGATTTAATTATTAAAAGATGTGTGCCTTATGAAGAAACTCAACAAATAATTAAAAGATGCCATGATTCTGAATTTGCAAGACATTTTGTAATAAATAGAATTACATATAAAATTTTGCAAGTTGGATTTTATTGGCCTACTATTTTTAGTGATGTTAATGAATATATTAAAACATGCGATGGATATCAACGAGTAGGAAATATTTCCAGAAGAGACGAAATTCCTCTAAATTACACATTAGAAGTTGAAATTTTTGATGTGTGGGGATTAGACTTTATGAGACCATGTATGCCTTCATTTGGAAATTTATATATATTACTTGCTGTTGATTATATGTCTAAGTGAATTGAAGCTATTGTTGTGCCTAGATGTGACACTCGAAGTGTTTCTAAATTTTTAATTAAAAATATTTTTACAAGGTATGAAATGCCAAAAGTAATCATTACTGATGGGGGATCTCATTTCAGGAATAAGAGAATCGAAAAATTAATCAAGAAATATGATATAATGCATAGATTCTCTACTGCTTATCATTCTCAAACTAGTGGTCTAGCAGAAATATCGAATCGTGAAATTAAAAGCATTTTAGAAAAAAATGTAAATTCTTATAAATTGGATTGGTGTGCTAGACTAGATACTGCATTATGGGCATACAGAACTGCTTATAAAACTCCTATAGAAATGTCTTCATATAAATTGATTTTTGGAAAAACATGTCATTTACCAGTAGAATTGGGACAAAACATTTTGGGCTATTAAAGAATTTAATTTTAATTTAAAGGATGTTTGTGAGAAAATGTTTTTGCAACTCAATGAACTTAAGGAGATTAGAAATGAAACATATGATAATGCGAAAATCTATAAAGAGAAAATAAAAATATGACATGATCGGAGACCGGAAGATTGTTAAGAATAAATTTGAACCTGGACAAGTTCTACTTTATAATACAAGATTGAGATTGTTTCCAAGAAAACTAAAATCCAAATGGTTAGGACCATTTAAAGTGATTAAAGTCTATCATTATGGAATTATTATTAAAGATCATAATAATGGAAAGATATTTAAAGTTAATGGACATTTTTTGAAACATTATTATGAAGGACACATACCTCAATTTAAAGAAATTTTAATGTTAAGTCAACTCAACTAAACAAATGGTATGTCGGGCTGATGACGTTAAACTAAGCGATTTGTGGGAGACAATTCATACTTTTATTGTTATATATTATTATTTAGTTTGTTAAGTGTTTATATATTAATAGATAATAATCATAAACAATTGCATTTATTATAAACTAAGTAAAATATTGGTATTTGAGAAAAATTTAGAATCGAATTGAATAAAAAAATGAAAATCGCAACAGCGCCCTAGATAACGGACATCAGCGCCGACAGCGCCAATCGGGAGCGCCGATGGCGCCGAGTGTTGTTGGATGGTTTTACGGCGCTGAGTGCGGTTGGACGGTTTTAGACCACTTTTGACAGGTTTTGGCGCGATTTCACTTCATAATAACCGCCGGGACGAGTTTAAAAAGGCCTAAAAACATTCTTAGACGCCTAGTAACTTCCTATTTTCAGATTTCATGGCTTCCAGTTCCAGAAATACTTTGAGGTATGAAGTTTTTAACAAAAGAAAGTTCATTAGTTTCGACGCGCAGCGATTATACAATAAAGTTGTTATGAAGAGGAGATTGATCAAGGAAAGAAGATTTGTTAATCATGAAGTGATAAAATCCTTCTGGAAATGCGTTAGGAAGTTCTGTGTTACACTACGTCTGCGGGTGGGGGACCTGGGGGGTAAGAGGTT
>NW_018242489.1:53925-54421 GCF_001263595.1 Phalaenopsis equestris
TCCATGAATTCCTTACATGAGAATTATTGTGAAAATAGAAATGAAGTGTTAGAAGCCATCATAGATCAACCTTCACATGCTTCAACTCCATTAATACCACCAACAGTTGGAAGTTCACTTGCTTCGGAAAAGAAATTGAAGAAAATTGAAAGAGAACTTCAAAGTATTATGAATGTAGGAGATCTTAAATACCTTTTTGATCACCTAGATTGGAGAATGAAAGAAAATTTTGATCACACTGGAACTTTTGAAGCAGGATTAGTTCGGATAGTTCGGATGTTTAAAGAAAAGGGTTGGATCGAAAAAAATTCGACAAATCAATTCCCATACTGATCCTTCTACAACTTATATGTTCATTATCAATCTATGGGAGATATTAGAGGAGGAGAAAACACTGAAGAAGAGGTGTAATAATTGAAGACTTTAAATTCTCTATCTATTTTAGAACATTATATATATTTAATGTAACTGTGTGGATTTAATTTGGTTTGGTTTG
>NW_018242489.1:54503-56140 GCF_001263595.1 Phalaenopsis equestris
AAAAATTGTGTTTGTAAAAAGTGTACTTTCATATATAAAAGTTAGTTTGTTGTTGTTTGTGAAAATTCATATTGGTGAAATGTTTTGTTTTTTGAACTATTGTTTGATAAAAATTTGTGTTTAAAATCTAAAAATTTTGGATGTAAGTTGATAGAAAATTGAAAATTAAAAAAATCAAAATATGAAATTTTCGGGCCTTTAGCGCCGACGGCGCCCTCCACCTGACAACAGATTTTAACCCCTAAAAATTCTCAATATTTACTGTGGCCACCATTTTTACGCTTAAGTCATCTTCAACCTTCGGTTTGGGCGGCTAGGACTTGATTTTGGGCGGATTTGAGGCGATTTAGAGGCTCAAAAACTTCAGAATTTTTTTTCTTCGGATTTCTTCTTCTCTAGATAAGAGCTACACTTTAAATCAAATTTTTTTTATTTTCACCAAGGATTAATCTCACATTGCATGGATCCAAAAATATGGATTTTTTTTTGAGAAATTTTTGATAAAATCCTTTGGTGATGAACTCTTATTTAGTGATTTGAAGTTTAAAATGTTTTACATTTTGATTTTTGGAATTTTAGAATTTATTCGAATTTTTCAAATTTTTTTAGATTTCCTATGACACCTAGATTGAGCAAAAGGAAAGTAGAATATGACGAACAGAGATTTGTTAGCTTTAGAGCCAGTGCCCGATTTCATAGTATTTGTGAAAATAAGAAAGTAATTCAGGACCGAGGTATTAAAAATCCGGGAGGAGAAGTTGAATGATTGATTATCGTGTTTGATTATTGCTCGGCAATGAGAAAATTTTTGCTATTTTACTGCCGATACGATAGCTGGGATTGTAATGGAATTTTATGTCAACCTTCCTGAAGCTTCTGATGATTATGTATTTGTTCGTGGAAAAAGGGTAGAATTTACTCCAAAGAAAATAAATGAGTTTTATTTTGTAGAAGATGTGTATAGATGCAAGTATCATTCTTTTTCTGTTACAGATCAGACTTTAGATGAAGTTATTTCTTTTCTGACTAGTGAGAAATGGGCTTGAAAAATAAAAAATGGAGTTAAAGTTAACTTTCCTCTTTCTATGTTAAATGTAGTATCTACAGTCTGACACTTTTATTTCTGGATGGATGATTCCAACGAATCATCATAGTGAAGTGATCAAGGTTAGAACTATTCTGAACTACTGTATTCAACAAGTGATGGATATAAATGTAGGCTCTATCATTTATATGAACATTCGATCTATTGCTCTGAGAGAGACCACTGGTGGATTGACACACCTTGCTCTTATTTACACACTTTGTGAGCAGGCAAGAGTTGATTTTACACCTGATGAGGAGAGGATTGAGCCTCAGAGACCTATTGGGCCTACAAACATCAATACATATGAATCTCATGTTGATTGGAGATCTGGTAGTAAGGCTACAGATATTCCTTCTACTTCTAGGGATATTCCTTCTACCTCTTATGAACCTACTTCTAGTGACCCCAGCAATAGAGAACTTTTGGATCAGATGATGATACAACAGGGAAATTTTTTATGATGTATTATAGGATGCAAAATATGGAAGCCAGAAATACTCACACTGATGATTTGATTCAACAAAAATTTGAGTATGATGCTGCTTATGAT
>NW_018242489.1:56626-58374 GCF_001263595.1 Phalaenopsis equestris
AATTATATTTTCAAAATTTTAAATTTAATATGACCTTTGGTATTAGAGGTTAACTTTGGATAACTATATTTCTGTTTCTAAATATGTAGTAAATTTAAGTAAAAATTTTCAATAATTAAGATATTTGGTAAAAGAAAATAAAACTATATTTTTCTATTTTTAGTAAAGGGAATTTATATTTTTGAAGTATTAAAAATCTTAAAAGGTTCGTATAAAAAGAAAAGAATTAAACTTTATGAAATCTTTAAGTTAATATAAATTTGTTATGTAAATAAATGTAAAAAGTTTTTAACTTTAAGAAAAAGATAGTGAAGTTCAAAATCATTAAAGACTATCCAGATATAGTAATCCTGACATATAAAAAAAAAAGAAAATAAAGAAAGAAAAGAAAAATGGGATTAAAAATAATCCTGAAAAGAAAAGTAAAAGAAAAAGACAAAAATATATATAAGGAGAAGCTTGAGGAGATGTCTAATTAAAAATTAGCTTCACTTGAATCAACTTAAGAAAAAAAAACTTGAACACATTTTCTAAACTTTTTATTGTTAAATTCATTATTAATAAAGTTTTATGAAGTTCTTTTTCATATGAATTTGCTAAGTGACTAATATAACAAATTGCAATTTTTCTTGAAACAACTATATGATGAGAAACTTTAGACTTAATTATTGAATACCTTTACACCTTTAGTATTAACTGGAGTTGTTTTGAATTTTTCTTAAGTTATACTATTATATTTGGAAAACTGAAATATAGAAGTCTAAAAGTTAAGATCCTTATCATAAGTCTTTTTTTTTTTTATGTAGTAAAGAAGTTACTTGAGGACAAATAACATATAAGTTTGGGGGATTTTGATACACGTTTTGATACAAAAAAAATATATGCATTTTTAAACCCATATTTTATACCTATTTTTGATAATATTGCACTTTAATAGAAGGTATTTTGATGTTTTCTTGTATGTTGTTGATTTTTAGGGCTTAAAGTAAAAAAAAAAATCAAAAAGATGAAATTTGGAGTCAAAATGACATTTTTGAAGAAATGCTCAGTGCCGGCAGCGCCGACGACGCAAAACAAATTAACGCGGCGATTTTTTACTTAGCTCCGACGACGCCAAAGGCGGTGCAGACCCTGTTTTTAGAATGTTCGATGTATTTGGACGACTTTTTGAAGAGTTTTTGGAGACACCTCTTGGAGAACCGACCTTGAGCTCTATTTAGGGCCGAATTTCATCAGAAAATTCGCTCCTCTACGTTTTTCACTCATCTACTTTCATTTTTCGCACCACATCATTCCATTTCACTTCTATATTGAAGTCAATTAGTGATTTTTTTTTCATAGTTTAGAGTTTTTGTGGTGAGATTTAGTGTGAAACTTTCTGTAAGAGTGTTGAAGAAGGAGAAAAGTGAGATATATCTTCTTCCTGCATTTTTAAGGAAATGCTACAAAAGATTTGCTTTGAGAAGAAATTTTTAGATAAATATTGTTTGTTTATTAGTGTTGTATGAACATTTTTTTTATATATGAAATTTGTGTTTTGTTATTTCTTTCTCATGAAGTCTGAGTAGTTTCCTCTATCTTTCTCCCTACTTTGAGATATGGTGAAATAAAAAGATAATATGAATGTGCCAATATTAAATTGTAAAATAAATTGTGATGATTTTTTAACTCCGAACTTAATTTACTTTTCGATCTGACCAATTAAATTGTTAAAATGTGTTGTGAAACATATGATCCGGGAAATGAAG
>NW_018242489.1:58718-69518 GCF_001263595.1 Phalaenopsis equestris
GATGCTTTTTCACATAAGAATCTCCGTTACATAAACATAGTTAATAGATTAGTATTTACTCTTTTAAATTTTGCATATTTGATTTGATAATAGTTTAAAAATTTAATTTTGATTACATCTTAACAATTGAAATTAGCGACAGTGATTTCAATTAACTTTCAGTAAATTTTCTAGCAAATTTGTCATTTCCAATTTAAACTTTTCCCGTAGGATCGATACTTGGGGCTTAAATAGAAAGCTCATTATTACTTGATAACGATACGTATACTTGCGTAGATACCGAATATTAATTGATTATATTTATTTAAATTTTACACAATCTATCGCAAAAAATAAAAAAAAAAAGTCGGATCATCTGCCACCATAACATATATATAATTAGCCAATGATAGAAAGATAAAATTTCTCCAACAAGTCACCAAAACCTACAAGCTCCAAAAATTTACATCCAGTTCTCCTGAGAGAGGTTTCAGGTTAAATTTTTAAAAGATAAATTAGTTTTTAGATAAGACACTGCTCATTGATTTTGTCCTCATTTTATTAGGATTTTATGACCTTGTTCTAGGTATTTCATTTTTAAGAAGAAAAGGGATGCACAAGGGTGTGCAAATTCTAGAGTAATCAAGTTAATGTGTCATAATTTAAAATTATGGGAGGGAGTAGTTGAACATAGGTTAAGACGTATTACAAATATTTCTCATAATAAATTTGGATATATGCCGGGTATGTCTAATGGAAGTTATACATTTACTGAGAGGTTTGATGGAGAGAGTAATTGATCATAGGTTAAAACGTATTACAATGATTTCTCATAATCAATTTGGAGTTTTGCTAGGTATGTCTACTATGGAAGCTATACATTTATTGAGAGGTTTGATGAAGAACTTTAGAGAGAATAAGGAAGATCTGCATGTGATTTTTATTGATTTAGAAAAGCTTACGATAAGGATTCAAAAGATATCTTTTTCAAAAGATATCTTTTGGAGAGTTTTAAAGAAGAAAGGTGTTGATATAACTTATATTCAAGTTATTAAAGATATGTATACTAGAAATGTTACTTTTCTTCAAACAGAAGGAGGATTGACAATAGGACGATTGACAAAATATTTTCCTATTTCAGTTGGATGACTTTAGGGATCGGTTTTAAGCTCATATCTTTTGGCTTTAGTTATGGATGCTCTTACTGGACATTTACAGGAAGATGTCCCTTGGTGTAAGCTTTTCGCTCATTATATTATCCTTTTCGTGGATAAGATTAGAGAAAAAACTTAGGAAAAACTTGAATTATGGAAGTCTACATTGGAGTCTAAAAGCCTTTATTTGAGTAGAACTAAAACTGAATACATGGAATGTAATTTTAATAGTAGAATGGGTGATCAAATTATTAAAAAGCGCGAACGCTTTAGATATCTCGAGTCTATTGCTCAGAGTGATGGTGGTATAGATGGTATGTTACTAGTAGAATTCAAGTTGGTTGATTGAAGTGTAGGAAAGTACTGCTTATACTGAAAGGAAAATTATATAAATGGTGGTGAGACCTGCAATGCTTTATGGTGCTGAATGTTAGCCTTTAAAAGAGAAGCATAAAAGTAAGTTAAGTGTTGCTGAGATGAGAATGCTTAGGTGGATGAGTGGCTTTACACTTAGAGACAAAATGTGAAATGAATGTATCTGTGATAGTGTTGGTGTAACTCTATTGGCAGACAAAATTAGAGAGCATCGTCTTAGATGGTATGGTCATATTAAACGTCGACCATCTGATGATCCGATTATGAGAGTAGATGTTTTAGATTCGACTTTTGTTAAGAAAGACAGAGGTAGACCTAGGAAGACTTGGGCATATTGCATAAAAAATGATCTTAATTTATTAGAATTATATGAAAATATGACACTCAATAGGACACAATGGAGAAAGAGGATTCATGTAGCCGACCCCACGTAGTGGGATAAAGATTTATTGTTGTTGTCCTTGTTTTAGATATTTCATTGACATAAGTCGCTATGATTAATTACTTTTTGGGTGAAAAACAAAATGTTCAAATAAGACTAATCGTTAAATGTTAAATGCTTAGCATGTAGGAACATTATTTTTGATTTTCCATTAAAACAATTCACTACCTTTAGTTTAATACTGATGGTGGGGAGAATGATGTTAAATCTATTCAAAATCATATGGTTTTGTTTTCTTGGGTTGTTTTGGACTATGGTCATAAAAGGTACTTGACTCAATCTTTTTGAAGGATCTTTATTTGTAGTCGTGGGATGTATTGTCCATGGAAAATTTATAGACGTGTCAGTATATTTGTAAAAGAGGATAATCTTAAGTCAACTTTAGTTAATAGTGGGCTTTGTGCCCTATCAAGTGCACTATATAATTTACAACCCAAGAGGATTGAAGCTGTACATCAAAAAGATGTCAGTGCAGATCTCATAGGGATCTAATGGTCCATAATGAATAAGCACGATGAAGGAAGATCTTGTGCAAGGAGGAGATCGCGGGACCCATCGAGCCTGCCAAGCCAAGCTAACTGAGTCAAAAATCAACATGAGGATGGCCAACCGGTACCGACCCAGAAACTCACCCAAAAACTCACCATGATGTCTGAATCTTTAACCAAGGAAAAGCCGACTCAATACGGAAGCTTATCCTGCAAGAGAACCCACCAGAGAGAAGGGTTATTTCCACAAAACATATTTGACCACCTAGCGGAGACTAAAAGGCTTCTTGCCAAAAATAGGATCTTTGAGCCTACCAAGTTCAGCCTAGCGAGTTGAGCCAATTGAGCCCTACCATCCAGATAAATCGACAGAGCTAAGCCAACCAAGCTTAATCAACAGACTTGAGATGTTCGAGCCAAAAAATGACCAGATGATGAGTCTTCACTCATAAAATACGTAAAAAAACTCATTATAAACCTCATCCTGATTGGATAAAAATATAATATTATTACTGTACTTAATCTTCTATAAATAGGAGAAATAATTATTGTAGAAGGCTTTCATCCTTTTTTACTGTTTATTTGAGGGAATATAACTCCAATAGTGAAATCACCTCTTTCACTATTTCTCTTTCCACTCTCCTCTCACGCTCTATTCACAATTTTTTTTTGGATTCAACATTTTAAAAGGCACGCTGAGCGTGGATCGCACCACCAACAAGAAAAGAAGCAATGCAAGGAGAATGACCTGACAACACGGAGGTCGACAATAAAGTGAAGTGCACCTGAGAGTTTGTAGTTCGAGGGATCCAAGATCTGAAGTATCAAATGCTGGAGTTGATCAAAGGCTTGCTGACTCTGGAGTAGGATCAATAACTCCTACACCGCTTCGGCGCCGAACAACAGAAGAGTCTCCCCGATCTTGGAGTGGGAGGAGGACGCCCATTACCTTGACAGCGCTGGGCTGACACTAATTGTTCGCAATTGGTTCAGACATATTGAAACACTATGCATCCAAAAAACACATTCTCCTATCACATAGCTGATGTCGTGCCCCCATAACAATTCAAGAACTCGGAACTGGAATCTTACAAGAGACAGAAAGACTCAACTGACCACATCGCTTCTTTTGAGTCGACCGTATGTGTTCCTAGGATCAATGACGCCCTAAAGTGTTGAGTGTTGAATCTTTTTCACCATGCTGATGGTCACAACCCTCAGGTGGTTCAATGGATTATTGTCGGGACTAATCACATTATTTGCAGATTTCAAACGTATGTTCGCTGCATAGTTCATCAGTGCACGAAAACCTCACAAGAGCTCCCAGACTCTCCTACAGCTTCATCACCCGCTTTTGGAAGAAGATGTTAGAGGTTCGGGATCTAGAACTTACGTTCGCTCATATGGCCCTCGCTGAGGGACAAAAGGAAGGACCTCTTCGTTGTGTGTTGTGATTACAACACCCGAAGACATGAGCTGGGTTGTTGAAACTAGTGAACAAGCACATATCAGCAGAAGAATACAATTCCCCCTCGCCCTCCACTTCATTCTGAACTGAAGAAGCAACTGTTTTTTGCCGAAGAATACTGCCCATACAGAAGGGTAAAAACCGAGACACAGCTTGCCCTCCTACCCGAACTCACTTTGAAAACTCATGACAACCCTCAGATAATTGGGTGACCGACAGAGCCCATTATCATGGAAATCAAGCCCAAAACTTCGACCAGCAGCCCACTTGATACATAGATCGATCGTCACCTACCCGTGAGATCGGCAAGCTGACTTCTTTAAGAGACTTGATGGCCGAAATAATGGAGATCATTCAAAATAAAAGCTACTTCTAGAAGACAGCTCCAATGAAAGCTGGAGCTTATTTTTGAAATCTTAAGAAGTACTGTGCATATCATAGCAACATCAAGAAACAAAAAAATGTCGGCACCTACCCATGAGACTGTCAAGTTGACTTCTTTATGAGTTTTGCTGGTCGAATAGTGGAGGTCATTCAAAACAAGGGCTACTTCAAGAAGAAGACTCCAATGAAAGCTGAAGCTTATTTCCGAGACCCTAAAAAGTACTGCGTGTATCATAGTGACCATGATCACGAAACAAGAGAATGTCGACACATCCAGAGTCTAATTAAACATTCGATCGAGGCTGAGAAATTGAAGGAGTTCATAGTCCTTGGAGCAACCGCCCAATGACCAAGAAAAACTCCTATGGAAAAAGCCACAGGTGAGTTGGTTTGGGCTCACGCAATACACATAGCTAGTACAGTTCTTGCCATCTTCAGAGATGGAGGAGATTCAACGCGCCGAGCTAGCTTGAAGAGGTCCCGGACAGGTGAATTATGTGCAGCGGCTCTGATGCCGCGACGCAAATCACACCCCTATTATTTTTTTACCAAAGAAGACGTACCCACATAGGTAACCCGTACAACGACAATGTTGTCACCGCTTTGATTGCCAATTTTTTAGATTGGCAGCATACTAATTGACACCGGAAGCTCGACGAACATCATCTTCAAGTCGTTCGACAAAATGGGTCAAAACACCTCCCATCGTTCGGCCACACCTGTGCCACTCTATGAGTTTTTCTAAGAAAGAAAGGAAGCACTAGGAACCCTTGCCTTTCCAGTCACCTTGGAAGAAAACAGAAACAATTCACTCACATGATAGATTCTCATAGTCAACTCACAATCTACTTACAATGTCATCTTTGGACACCTCTTGATCAAATTTTTTTAAGCCGTGACATCCACTTACCACATCGCTGTAAAATTCGTGGGCGACGAAGAAGCGATCACCATTGAGGCGATCTGGAGCAGTCTTATACTTGCTATCTCCATGTAGTTGGGAGCATTCACCAAAAACTTTTCTTGCCTGACACCCAACTAAGAAAAGGCCTTGAGACCAGTGAGTCCACCCAAGGGCTCTCTGCAGTCAACGACGATAGTAGTAAAATTTTCTTATCAAGTAATGTTTTTGATGCAGATCACAGGAGCAAGCTGATCAATATTCTCCAAAATCGTTGAGACATTTTATCCAGGTCAATTGCCGAGATGCCTGGAGTACTGAACAATGTCGCCTCTCATCGACTGAATGTTAACCCAACAATTTGACCCATGAAGCAAAAGATGAGGACGTTTACGGTAATGTTAGCTGACCCAATATGGGAAGTATAAATGATGCTAAAAGCCAGCTATATCCGAGAAGTCTAATACCCTGGATGGGTATCCAGTATGTTCACGATTCAAAAGGAGAATGATAAGTGGTGAATGTGCGTGGATTTCACTTCACCAATCTGAATGCTGCTTGCCCAAATGATATCTTTCTCGGTGTTTTTTCTGGCTATCACCAAATCAAGATGCACCAAATTAACCCAAAGAAGATGACATTTATCTTAAGCACAGGAGTATATTGTTACAATGTAATGCTCTTTAAGTTTAAAAAAAAATGTTGTTGTTACCTATCATCATATGATGGATGTAATTTTTGCCAAATAGAAAAAAAAAATTATTGAAGTTTATGTAGATAATATCTTAGTAAGAAACAAACTTCCCAAAAAACACATACAAGATCTAAAGAAAACTTTTGAAACATTAAGAAAACTCAACATTAAACTTAGGCCCTGTTTGGCGCAGCTTATACAGGTGCGGTGGCGTTTTTAGAACGCCGCCCTCACATTTGTTTCGCGTGTTCGTTCGACGGCATTCTGAATGTAGCGTTGTGCAGATCGTTTTTCCTTCATTAATCGGATCGCGGGGATGAAACTGCGTTCGACATTGGCTGTTGGCGTTAGGGCTCGAATTCCTTCTTTTGCCCTTGGTGATCTCTCTCGCGCTCTCCCCTCGCCTCTTCCCTCTCCGATCCAAAGCATCACTCTCTGTTGGCGTTAGGGCTCGATTTTGTTCTTTTTCCCTTCGAGATACTCTCCGTTAAGATCTACGATTGTTTGTGGTTGCTTTTTTTCGGTTCTTCTCCTTCCGTGCTCTGGATCTGTGAGTTTTTTGGATCTGTGAATTTTTTTCGGTTCTTCCCCATATCTCTGCTTCTATTGCTTTGGATCTGTGAGTTTTTTCGGTTCTTTTGCTGGAGATCTTAATTCTGTTCAAATCGTTTTATGTATATGAAAAAGGTTTTGGTATTGATGTGGGCTGTGTTCTTCGAAAATGGGCATGTGGAAAGAGAAAAACCATGATTTGTGTTGTTCGAAAATGGACACTAAAAATAGTTTTGGATTTCCTTCAAAATCTTCTTACGGATTTGGGAACAAATGTGCAAATCGTTTTCAATTGTGTTGGCGTCCCTTCTTCAAATAACTGTTCTTTTGTTCTTCTGTTGGAGATCTTCATTCTGTTCAAATCGTTTTATGTATTTGGAAGGAGAAGAACCGTGATTTGGGGTTTCTCATTTGTGCCTATGTGCCAAGGGTGTTTCAGCTCGTTGCGGTTTCTTCTGGTGGGCTGATAGTCCCTCATATTACACTGACAGTAGTCATGCCAGCAGTCATGTGAATCCGATGTTTTCTCAGGCTGACAGTGCAGATGAGGACCGACGTAGCCAGGGTTTGAAGTTAAATATTTTAATATTTCTCTTTGTTGTCGTACTTGTATTTGTATTTTTTTTAGTTCTCTGGGTACTCATTAGGGTGTGAGAACTGTATGGTATCTCTTAAAACTGATCTGTGATTATCGCATGTTTCTGCACTATATGTTTCTTTTCTATCAATAAGCTATTCTGAATAAGCTGCCCCAAACAGTTTTATCAGACGGGCAGGAATGTCATTTAACCACCAATAAGCTAGTCTGAATAAGCTGCCCCAAACAACAATAGATAATATCTTAGTAAGAAACAAACTTCCCAAAAAACACATACAAGATCTAAAGAAAACTTTTGAAACTCACGGCTGCGCCAAACAGACCCTTAATCCACTCAAATGCATGTTTGACACATTAACGAGAAATTTCATAGGTTACCTCCTAACCTCGAGAGAATTAAAGCCAACTTTGTTCAAACCTTGATTAACATGTCATTCCCTTGAAACACCAAGGAACTCCAAAAGATGGTCGACCAAATTACAGGGTTGTTGTTTCATCTCCAAGTCGGGTGATAAATGTACCACTTCAAGACGTTTTGGCAGGCAAAGCATTTCTATTAGTCAGACGAGTGCGGACAAGCTTTCCAGAAATCGAAGGATTCTTTGACGTCACTATAACTCTTTTAGAGCCCAAAACAGAATGAAGGGCTCTCTTTATACTTGGGAGTCACACCTGAGGCAGTCAATTCGGTCTTAGTTTGAGAAAAAGCAATGAAAACAATTCCCAATCTACTATGCAAAAGAATCTTCCAAGGAGCCAAGCTCCGGTATCTGATTATGAAAAAATTAACTTTTTTTTTCATTATTTTCACCTGCAGGCTCTGTTTCCGAACACATTCAGCCAGAATAATCACCGACCACCCGCTCAAGTCAATCCTCACAAAGCCAAAACACTTTGGATGACTCCTTAAGTGTGCGGTATAACTTAGCGAGTTTGAACTTTCTACGTGCCGAGAATCGTCATAAAAGCTCAAGCCATAGTAGATTTGTTGGCTGATTTGTCTAAACCAAGCAAGCCCAATAACGAGACGACAATTAACTACCCAACCTGTGTCTTGCACATCGACGGGGCATCCAATCATGCCGGGGGAGGGTTCAGCCTTCCTCTAATGAGTCTGACCGAGGATCATTTGTACTATTCGATAGAAGTTGGATTCAAAGTCACCAACGATCAAGCCGAGTAAGTAGTCTTGATAGTCGGGCTACGATTTGCTTACGAGATGGGCGCGTGGAACCTAGTAAAGTCTTACTCTCAACTGATAGTCAAGCAAGTGGACCGCCATTTTGAAGCAAGGGATGAGATGATGGCAAAGTATCTCGATAAAGTTAAGAAAGAAAGGAAAATTTTGAAGTCTTCAAAATCAAACACATTCCCCAATAAGATAACCAGTTCGCTAATCTTCTGTTCAAGTGCATCCGATCAGGGGAGTGAACATCTCAAAAACTCATTCTTTTGAACGTAGAAGAAGCCGAAGCTATGGAGATAAGAACCGAAAGACTTAGGAGTTGGGTAGATCCGTACATCCTCTTTCTTGAGATTGGGAGTATTTTGAAGAAGTGGCTGACTCAAAGTATTTCAAGATTAAGCCATCCAATACTTAATAATCGAGGGAAAGCTTTTCCTAAGGTAGATCACCTCACGAGACCTAAGGTGTGTCGAAGAGAATGAAGTCAAAGAAGTTTGAGAGTGCATTCCGACAAGTACAAGATCATTCCGGATGGAAGATGTTGGCCCACAGGATACAGAGCGACATTTATTTCTGTCCAACGCTACAGAAAGATATTGAAGGGCTCTCAAGAAGATGAGAATAATGCCAGAAATTTGCGTCGATGCGGCACCTATCGTCCCACAAACTACAACACATTATCAGCCCACGACCATTCACCGTCTGGGGAATAGACATCCTTAGACCTTTCCCTCTGCTGCAAGATCAACGGAAGTTCTTGCTTGTCGCGGAATCGATTGAAGCGAAAGAACTTGCTCGGACCATAGCTGATGTCGTTCAAATCATCATTCGGTTAGACCTGATATGCCTGTATGGTCTACAACTCACCATTATCATAAATAACAAGGCACAATTTACAGATCTAGGAGTAAGATATTTGCCAAAGTCAAAAAAATTAACTTAAAAATTCATGTTTGTGCATCACCTGCAGACAAATAAGCAAGCCAAATAACAAATAAGGTCATATTGAATTGAATAAGAAAGAAGGTCAAAGAAGCCAAATGAAAATGGGCTAAATTTTGCCATCTGTTTTATGGGCAATTCAGTTCGCATTTTTAATTGCGACTTGGTGAACTTCATTCATGTTGTCACATGGAATGAAAATCATGCTACTGGTAGGTGATCATAGCCTCTGGTATGACAAGACAAACATGATTGAATGATAGGATGCATACAATGAAGGAATAGAACTCAAACTCGACCTCTTGGAGAAAAAATAAGCGGACTTGGTCCTCAGGCAAGAGGAGGTAAAATGACAACTCTAGAATATAATAAACATATTAGAGAAGACTTCCAACACTGAAATCCTAGTTTGAAGAAAACCGATTTAGCAACGTGTGGACAAGCGGTAGGAAAGCTTGATCGGACCGTTTATCGTCAGCAAATGAGTTCCTCTGAGCCTACAAGTTAAAAATGTATAAAAGAAAGGAAGTAATTCACACGTGGAGTAGAGATAACCTAAAATGTTTTACCCATACACTATGTAACTATATAATGATAAGAAATGAATGATAAATTCTTGATTAATATCCTTACTCGTCAAAATTCAAACAATACAAGTGACTTTTTTTAATAATGTGTAATCTTAGGCTCAACCAACGCTCGCGGAAAATAGCTAAGGTTCATGCAAAAAGAAATTAAATTCAACAAACACTCTGGGAACATAGGTCAACCCGCCAATAGTGTTTTCAACCGAGTGATTAAATTCTCTCATCAACGACACTCACTATTCTAATAAGAATCCACCTAAAATTTGACCCGTAATTTCATGCGTTATGAAATTCCCATGTCGTTACCCCATAACACAGGTCAAGTCATGGCTACTGGATTCCCTCACGACAAGATATATAGTGAAAATTGCATGAATCATCCCAGTGGCAAGTTTGGATGGCCACCTTCACAGATTGTGACAAGCACGACTTAATATGTCTGGCGTAAGGTGTGACCCTTCTAAGGCGACGACTTATCTGAATGGTTGAGATATGGATGTTATTAGGTATTAGACTTGATTCAGACAATAGTGAATCAAACAGTTCATTATCCAGCAAATTCCCCTCGTGTTAGTCAATTGGTTAAAACAAAAATTTTGGTACAATTGAAAAAAATACCATTTCATCTTTTTATTCATAAACTAGCAATAAATTTATTTACAAAAATCGATTTACAAAATAATTCAAAAATTTTTTTTACAGATAGTTGTCAAAACTGAACTAGATATTCGATGCTCCTCTGTCGCTTGTGTCGTTTCCGCTGCCTTAACCAACCTTCTCATTTTCAGGCTCAGAGCTAGTCACTAGCTTAAAAATTTTTTCCAGATCAACCCAAGCGGGGGTAACTAGTCCAGTTTTTGTCCAAGCTATAACGTGATATTAGTCAGTCATTCGACATAGACCGACCAAGCTCTTTCCTAGTAGAATCTCCTCTAAGCTCTGAAACCACATCAACTAGCCATTGTACAAGCATAGTGGGCGGTGGCCGAAGAGTCAGAGTTCCAATTCTTTCGAGGATCAATCAGAGCAGATTTGCCACTCGAGCTGAGT
>NW_018242490.1:0-712 GCF_001263595.1 Phalaenopsis equestris
TAAGCTGATTAAAAATAATCTGCTGATGAGCTAGGGCGGTAGCAATTAAAAATTTTATTTTTTTAGAAAAGTCAGACCGCAGGAAGAAAGCTGCCACCGCACACAAATATGTGTGACGTGAAAATGTTATTTTCAGCGTTTTGGAAACGCATAAGTTGTCAAAACGCAGTTTACCCAAATATGTCTGATATATTTTCAAAACGCCACCGCTCCAAATAAGCTGCACCAAACGGGCCCTTAGTCGCGAACAAGCCTGGCAATTATGTCCATATTAATTATTTTTTCTTAATATTGCGAATTAATAGATTGAATTATTAATGTTACCTATTTTGAAAATTTCACCTTATTTTAGAGAGAGAGAGAGAGAGAGAGAGAGAGAGAGAGAGAGAGGGAGGGAGAGAGCGAGGGAGAGATTTTTAGATAACATATTTGGGTTTTGTAGTTCACTTGTCATTTGCAATGATTGGAGTAATTAAAAGAAAAAGGGTTTTGACCAAAAATAGCATCTCTGCCTCAAAAGCTTCTTTTAAATTTTGCTGGCTTCAAATATATTTCCTTGCTTTGTTGATAATTGAAAAATAACCCAATTTATAATATTATAACCAGCATATAATTCACAAATACGCAACACTATTCTCTCTTAGAAAATGCATGTTGTGATAAAAAAATGCCATAAAGAAAATCTATTCATAGATAACAAGTATTCCTTGTG
>NW_018242491.1:0-274 GCF_001263595.1 Phalaenopsis equestris
TGTTGACCTCACATTTGGTTGAGGTCTAGTCTCTTACTTAGAAGCCTAGAGTCTAGCCTTATGATTTCTTGTTGGACTCTCTTATAGGACTAATACTGGGACCTGCACCAACTAGAAGTTCGAGCCACTTCTTGACTCCTTACAGTTTTATATGGGTGGATTCAAATCCTTGACACTTGTTTGAGTCGATTAAAACCAACATATCGAAACTTAATTCGAGTACTCATAGGATCTAAAATATTAGGAAACCCATTGCGACTTTCACGCACACTCA
>NW_018242492.1:0-2372 GCF_001263595.1 Phalaenopsis equestris
CTAGGCAAGACTTATATATTCCTTAACACGAGTGTTTGCCAACTTGAAAATTATTTCTTCCCATAAACATATGATTCTATAGCCTTGGCCTATGAATATATGAGACTTGAGCAATTTAAAATCTTTATAGATTATCCTCCCCTTAGACTAGGGTTATGTCACGCTTGACTCACATATCCTTCAAACCTAAAGTCAATCCACATTGAGACTTCAAATTTTATCTTCGATCAAAGCAACCCAAACCCAAACCACGAACCAAACTTCAATCCCTAGTTTCAACCCTAAAAACTCAGCTTGATGTTAAGTTTATATTTTTAAAGTTTAAACTGTTGGGTCTGAACCTTGCCATTCTAATATAAATTGATCAAACTAGCTCAAGTTGTCAACTCAAGTGAACAATTTAAGTTCATCCCAATTCCATTTAAATCCTTCACACTATGAATTATTCAAATCCGAGTCATCAATATCCATCTTCACATGCATATTTACTACTAATTTTGCACAATTTAAGTCAGATTCTTAATTGAGAGTATTCTTATTAACCAGAACTCTTAAGATGTAACTATAAGGAGCCCCGGTATAGGGAAATCCAGACCCAAGAATAAAATAAACTTTAACTTACTATCGTAAGATAAAGGAAAAACTCTGGTTTTGTAGACCTACTAGCTCAAGAGATTATTCTCATTGGAGTGATCTTTCTCATTCAAAGATGAAATTCTTATCCCTCGAGGTAGTATGTCATTCTTTGAATGTCATCTCTAATCATTGAGATAGAAGTCTTCCTAAACTCTGTGGTGGATAAACAAGAATTCTCACATGCAGTTTTTCTTGAGACTCTATTGGGATGATTCCTCTGTCCATCTCTAAGTCTCACTAATATCTTTCTTTTCATTAGTAATAGGTTTTAACCCCTTTACAGACTCAAATTACTCATATATCTTTCATATTGGATTTCCTTTCCACCGTGTCATAGAATGGGTCCATTGAACGTTCATGAACTACGAGTCCTTAACCACTCATTTAAACCAAACTTAATGAGAGAGTTTTAGGATCTTCTTTAACAGACATCCTTGTGGGTGGTTCTGCAACATAGTCCAAGTTAAGGTCTTTTGATCGATTGTTCAAGTCTGGCCCCATCCTTTACAAATTCGTTCTCAAAATGAGTCCTTAAATCTAAAGCTTCATGAAAATAAATCTAAAATAAAATTCATAACTTCAAACATAAAATAAAAAGTTTACAAAACTAAAATATTTTCTCATTCACCTTGTAAAAAGGGTCCAACCTTAAAATCCTTAAATGAGTTCAATTTCAAACAAGTTTAATCTTAAGTTCACTAAGATTCAGAGATTCAAGAGTAGAATTTTTATTAACACCCTTCCTTGTTCCTCGTGAAAGGAGGGTGTAGTCCCCCGAAGTATCTTCCAATTGATCTGAAGAATATCAGGGGTAAACCCATTGATGAAGTGGTATGTCAATCGAAAATTAGCATCAAACTATTCAAGGAAATATATATATGAAAAAATCAGTAATGTTTAGGCGTGTCAATACCCCCAAACTTAAACGTTAGTTGTCATCGAGTAACACTATAACTTTAAAAAACAAATTTGTTAATTTGAGATAGCGGGTTTTAGTAGAGTTTCTAACAAATCAACCTAGCACTATGGTGTAAGAATATCTCATATTCAATATAGGAATCCTGATTTTCTATTTACCAAAAAATTATTGGAACTTGTCAAACTAGCAACTCCCCTAAGACGTTTAAGCTTTAGGAAATGATACTTAGAATTGTTAGGCACGTTGAGAGCGGGCGGTCCATGGAGCAAAAACTAGCCAACAAAATTAAGAAAAAGGTTGTGTTTTAAGGGCGAATGGAAGCGGAGCTCTTCGTGAACAACGAGCAGCTTTGAACGTCCTAGTTTGTTTGTAAACTTCTCTTAAATCATTACTTGAACTACCAAGAGAGTGAAAAATGAACGTGGCTTCGGCTTCCTCCGACGGCAGCCCCTTCCCCTCAGGATCTGGCTTATGGAAGAGGCCGGCGAGTTCGTCCTTACGAACACCACCGCCTTCTTCAGGCGGCGGTGGGCCTCTCAGGCTGGACGTCGACCCGCCTCCGGGACGTCGACCGGTCCTGCAAGCCCTTTCCTTCACGTTCATCCTCGCTTTCGCAGCACTACAGCTCCTTCCTGCAACTCATTTTCGTCACCCCGCAGATCGTAGCCGCAGCTGGATACCCTTCCTTTCGAATTCCAATGCTGCTACGGTGATTTTCTTACTTAGGGTTTATCGTATGTAATTTTTTTAAAGTTTGAATATGATATTTGGAACCGGTCTGCATGTAACAGGTATGCGTTATTTTGTTTGTTTTGTT
>NW_018242493.1:0-2599 GCF_001263595.1 Phalaenopsis equestris
GATTACAACGGTTTGCATTTATAGGCTCTTTTTCGAGTCTCTTCCTCACTTCTCTCGTGACTATGTTGTAACGAGTCCTCTTCCCGCACAACTCCCTCACATATGGTATCCTTTATCATTTAGGTTGATTTGGACTGTGTAGGATTCTCTGTGCAATTTTTAGCTTTGCTTTACTATGAAATTGAAATTCTACTATCATGAAAATGACATTTTGGATTGTGGTATCCTCTATTTTTTTTTTTACATTTTGTGCTCTTTGCTCTTGTCATTTTGTGGTTTTAGGTCTTTTGTGACTTGTTTTTTTAGGTTTGTGGCCCCTGGAATGAAAGGATTTGAGATTTTTGTGCTATGGAATGATTGAAATTGAATTTTGTGGCATTTGAAATGGATGAACTTGAAATTTGCTTATCTTTTTTGGCTTTTGGAGTCTGGAGTTTATGGCCTCTGTGTATGCCTCATTTCTTGATTTGGTTGGTCTAGGTGGGTTGCGCTGTTTCTTAGAGGGAATATTCTATCTGTTTGGCGACCTCTGGGTGTTTGGGTGGTTGATGGTGTTTTGTAGGTGGTATCTGTAGTAGTGGTGGTGCGTGTACATGAGAGTTATGTTAGTGGTCTTTTGATGGAATGGTGGTGGTGGTTTGTTGGTGTGGTAGATGGGAGTGGTGGAGGTGGTGTGTTGATTGTTTGGTGGTGGTGGTTTGTTAGTGTGGTGGTCATGGTGTGTTGGGTTGGATGTGGTGGTAGTGTGTTGGCTGTGATTATGTGGTGGTGGTTGGTAGGTGATGTGTAGGTGGTATGTATGGTGGTATGTTGGGTTGCAGGTGGTGGTAGTAGTGTTGTTGGTAGTGTGTTGGCCGTCACGATGTGGTGCTAGTTGGGTGGTGGTGTGTATGTGTTATGTGTGGTGATTGTGTGTGTACATGGGAGTGGTGGTAGTGGTGTGCTGATGGTGTGGTGGTGATGGTTTACTGGTGTGGTAGATGGAAGTGATGGTAATGGTGTGTTGATTGTGTAGTGGTGGAGGTTTGTTAGTGTGACGGTGGTGATGTGTTGGGTTAGAAGTGGTGGTAGTATGGGTGGTAGGGTGTTGGCCGTGACAATGTGGTGGTGGTTGGGTGATGGTGTTGATGATGCGATGGGGGTGAAGTGTAGGAGTTGATGATATGTAGGTGATATTGTTGGTGACGTGTTAATAGATTTCAGATATTTCTTTTATTTTACGTTTTCAAGTTTTAGAATTTTAAATGAAACTTTATGATTTCATGAAATAACCTTATATTATGTTTCATACATTAATGACCGTCATGGTTAAGACAAAAGAAATTAGTTCATCAGTCATGTGGCATAACGTGGTGAAGCTAATATTTTGCCATCTCTATCTTAAAGACGCGGAATTAGGAAACAGACTGACCACCTATTTTAATAAGGAATGATGGTAGAATATACTAAAAAACTTCAAGAAAACCAAAGGAAGAGAATATGATAAAATATAATTAAAAAATAAGTAGGATCAGTTAAAAGGGGTCTGAAAAATATGAAAAGAGTTAAAGCGGGGATCCACAGGCTTGGGTTGGGATCTAGTAAAACGAATCATCAATGCGTTAGAAGAATGGTGGGACGAGAGATTGGATGTAAGAATTTATGAAACATCCAGTGCTTGATATTTTTTTCAATTACATCAAAATGCCATACATTTATTAATTTGTAGGTTGTGTAAGTGCCAAATAAATTAAAATTCAGTGGCATTGACCGTGAGCTAAAAGAAAAGTTTGATCGTATATTTGGTGGAGTCATGGCCACGGGTGATCACATGGGCCCCAAGCGAGAGAGGGTTTGCTGGCAGAGCTAAGCATGTAGATGCCAAGAAAAGAGCTGGTTCCGATGAAGGCCCCTACCATAATCTCAATGAAGTTGAATCTACTAGTTAATCCAAGCGTCCTGGGGTTGATAAAAAGAAAAAAAAAATGATGTAGTTTTCGTTAGAAGCCAAATTTTACAGTTAGTTGATTTATGCATCAATGGCCCTAGTACATCACAAGCAACTTCTATTCAACAAGATATGTGAATTCTGGAAGCAACTCTAGAAATTATG
Organism: Phalaenopsis equestris; assembly: GCF_001263595.1. Taxonomy (NCBI): domain Eukaryota; kingdom Viridiplantae; phylum Streptophyta; class Magnoliopsida; order Asparagales; family Orchidaceae; genus Phalaenopsis; species Phalaenopsis equestris. The sequence continues at coordinate 2,093 of NW_018242493.1, forward strand.
AGGACATGTCATTTTACTTATTCTCTATGAACTTGCTTGAAGATCCGACCAGGATAGAGTTCTTTATGTCGATGACCCCTAACATTTTGGTCAATTTTTTGTATTATTTCCATGACAACTGGGATGTGAAAATTTTATTTTATTAGTTGAAAACTTAATGTTTGATTTCATGGGGACATCATTTGTGCTACTTTCATTATGCTTGAGTTTTATTTCTTATATACTCTCTCTTTGATTTTTATAGAGACAAATTTACAAGAAATATAACCTCTTCATTGCTTTTAGAACTGTCTTTATTGATGTTTTTTATTTAATGTATGTTCTAGCTAATTCAGTGTTATTTATATATGGTAGCTGTATAAATAACGACTAACATTGAGGATATGAATGCATGGATGGATTTACTAGTAGATTCAACTTGAAGGCTTCAGCTAACCCATTACGACTAACATTGAGTATCTCCAATTTATTCGGACATACCGCAAGGAGGGATAATTGATTTTGACA
>NW_018242494.1:0-2473 GCF_001263595.1 Phalaenopsis equestris
AGATAAAAGAGCCGCTTGAACGAAACATTCTTCTTTCTCTTATTTTTTCTGCTTTTGAGGTTTGAATCTAGGAGAATTATAAAATCTGCACGAGTTTCCATTGCACCAGTCTTGTGATATAACATACATTTGTTTACACGACAATCAATCTTCTCTGCTTTTAGCCCTAACTTAGAGACCAATTTTTTCTTCTTGTATAAATCTTTAGGGACTAAATTTTTAGATGGATTAGTCTCTTTCAGCAAACCTGTAAACTGATTGAAGCACTCTCGGGGCATGTACTTTATTTTGATTTTCAGTATTCTAAGAGCTACAGTTAACTCATAATGAGAAGTGCAACCATCCCACAGTGTCCTTTGAGCTGCATTCAATAAATTATAAATTGTCCGAGCCCCGGGATTTGATACCTCTTCTTGCTGCACTTGACTCGCATGATGATGTTTTGTTCCATCAAAGATCATTTCTTCATCTGCTTGAGTCAAATCCATGTGAGGTCCAAATCTAGTAATCTGACTGAAATATCTGACGGTATAAATTATATTTCACTTCGTCGGACATTAGCTGTGCTCGTTTTCTGTGTTTTGAACATGGACACCGAATCCTACCCTCAGATAAGTAAGCCGACAGTTGAGAAACAATTGCCACAATTTCCTCAACACTATTCAAGAACTTCTGAGTGATCCCTTTTCTATTCGGATAAAGTCTGTTGTACATCCACGATCTTGAAGTACGAATATCCATGTATATCTTCAAACATGAGAATATTAAACGCATTATAAAATGCATTCAGTTGCATACATTGTATTTAATTATTTAGTAGATCTATTGATTGATTTATAACGAAAAGTGATGAAACATAACAATAATTAACACATTTTAAAAAAATTGAACGTTTTAGATAACTTTGAAGTCAGAATGATAACAACCTGTTGAAGTTGTTTGGGCTGTCGAAGATTGATTATTGACGAACCTTTATCTATATTTTTCTTTAATCTTGATTGTCACTATATCTACAACAACCATTTAATGAGTATAATTTTTTTACATTTTTTCTACAAGTATATAACCACTTATCTAAGTATTCTGGTCTCAACAACTCTTACGTGACACATGATGTTTTAAGAGTTTGCACTCCATCATACAATGAGAAATTTAATTTTCATTCTCAAAATGAAAATTCACTCCAAAAATTTTGTTAATGACATTGTAGAATATAATGTTTTAAGTGAATTTTTATTTTGGGGATGAAAATTGAATTTCTCATTGGATGATGAAGTGAACACTCTAGCTACATCATATGAGATATTTCCCTATCAGAATTTATTCAAAAGTGTGAAAGGGCTCTAGTTAAAAGTTGTAGGGACGATGGTGCTTAGGTTTATGATCGACTCTTAACTCGGAGACAAAATATGACAGAAATATATATGTGCGAAAGCTAGTGTGACCACAGTAACTTACAATATTAGAGGGAGTTGTCTTTATAGATTGTGAATCAATTTTCTACTAATAATGATCTTCGACGGAACTAACATTACTTAAATGTCAAATGATTCGACTTATAGTAGATCTATTTTTCTGTTCCAGTATTGTATGTTACCATAACTACAGCAAACCTTGCACGAGTTTATTACTTTCATATTTTATTTTTCAAATAAAAAACCAATCATAACACTAAGCATAGTCGTTGTTGCAAATTCATATGTGATTGACTGCACAACTGGAAATATGTTCTTAGAAGGAAATATTTTATATAATGCAAGAATTTTCACTACATCCTCAAATGCAAAGTCTAATTTCCATAGCTAGAATGAAAAATTACATCAAAATCTAAGTTGAATGTTCCAAAATAGAAATTCACTTCGAAATCTAATTTGCATTGCCAAAATGGGAATTGCGGCAATGTAATTTAGATTTTGATGTAAATTTCTACCTTGGACAGACAAATTAGATTTCAAAGTTAATTTTCATTATGACTGTGGAAATTAGACTTTGCACTGGATGATGTAGTAAAAACTCTTATATCTTATACAATATTTTTTTCTAAGATCATATTTCCAGGTGTGCAGTCAGCCGTGTAAGACGCTTCGACGACGAGTATGTTTAGTTCTATGATTGGCTTGATAGTTGGAAACAAAATAAGAGACAAATATGCCCGTTGTAGGGTTGGAGTAGCTACAGCTGCAGACAATATTGGAAATAGACATCATAAAGTCTAAATAAATCGTCAAAATTGCTTTTTCTTAATATGAAACAACAATTACCGCTCGAAAATTGATTGTTTTTAACTTTGAATCGGATTTCGTTAGATCCGACAACAGTTAAAAGCTCGAAATCAAAACATTAATAAACTACTGAGACTGTTAGGGTTATCGAAGGTGATAATCGACTATCATTTATCAAAATTTTATCTTTAATCTTTTTGTTACCATAGCTACACTAACTCTTTCACGAGTATATTTCTTTCACATTTTCT
>NW_018242495.1:0-3147 GCF_001263595.1 Phalaenopsis equestris
GTCCCTGGCCTAACGGTTAAATTGCTCCCTCTCTCCCTCTCTCCCTCTCTCTATTTGATACTATGTAACTCTACAAGTAAATGACCGACAATACAGCTATATATTCATTGTACATTCTATGACGTATTGCTATATACATTTGTCATATACATTTATTTTTATAAATGAATATAAACTTATATATTAAATATTTATTATATTTTATGTATGTAAAATCCTGATTTGTCCCTGAAACAAACACCAAGTAAAAAATATTCAATATATAAGAAAGAAGATAGAGAGAGAGAGAGAAGAGTGATTAGTAGATAAACAGAAAATTATTAATTAAGTTAATCTTTCTCGACTTTCTTTGGCTGAAATAGAGTGTATTTCTCTTCCTTTATATGAAATGATCTCTCTATTTTCAAGGAGAGAATATAATAAAGTGATATTGTATTTTTGCCCCTGCTTTAATGAGTTTGTATGATATATTCTAAGTATTTCACAGGTATGAGTCTATTAATTTGGCTGCTCTTTGGCTCATTCGACTGAGCTTATATAGGCTAGGCGTAATCGGTGTTAGCTGTCAGCTTAGCTTGATTGACTTTCTTGTCGAGATGGGAAGCTGAGTTAGTATGGCTATCGACCCTTACTAATAGATGAGAAGCTCCTGAACACCCCCTGTATGATTGGAGATGTCGAGATCACACAAGAAGCTGGTGGTTCTCTATCGTTGCCTATAGCATAAGAAATTGTTGATGCTCTGTCGTTACCCGCTGACGACACCATGTTTTTTACATCATCTGTGTGGGATAGAGTCCCTAGTATGATTAGTTCGATCTCACTTGTTAGATTTTAAATATTTATATCTCCTTTTCCTTATGTTGCCTCTTGAAGCAACTGACATGCTAGACCTGGGCGATGACTCACCTCCTACAAAAGTTGTTGGAAGTCTGATCATGGTGCCAGTGGTAGCTACCTGGGCACCGGTCTGGAGTAACAAACACTTGATCAAGGATGGTGGCGTTGACCGTCAAGGTAATTCTTGTGAGGCACTCAGGGAAGCAACTATTGGATGTAAAATATCCCACGGATCATTTGCTCGCCGCCTGGACGAGATCGAGAACTCCTTATCTCAGTTGATTTGGATTCAATGACGGGGGGAATAAGTGAGTTGTTGGGTCATGTAGACAAATCCGAGAGAATAGAGGAGGAGATGGTCATTTTTCAGCAGATTGTAAGACATTCAGGATACATGCCTAGTACTCCAATTTCAAGCTAAGACATATCAAATAAATCAGTTCAAATTTGGTAGAGAAGTTTTGTATAAAAGGCTAAATTTATGGGGCAATATATTGGCCGAAGCGACAGAGGATCCCCTTTTAAAATACTTTCTTTCCGACTAGCTTCTGAGCGTAATTTGTAATTTATTTTTCCATAATAAAATTTATATTTTCTTTTCTTGATTTCAATGTTGATATGATTCTTCTGTCATTGCATTTTCGAAATTACTATGCAAATACATTTTTATCCTTATGCGATGATTATACTTCTTCCAATTCTCTTTATATAAGGATGAGGGGTTGGATTGACGCTGCCCTTTTACTTTCATTTTCTCTTTGCTTCTCCTCATTCCCTGGACTTTTTTTCCTTTGTGCATTATTTTCATGGCTCTAAAATACTCTCTAAATGTCTTCGAATTAATCATCACAATCGACCTATTAATAATGACTTAAGTAGAGGTAGATCGACGACACGAAACTTGTATCTACAATTCTTCTATCAAGCTTAAGATCAACGGTGAACATGACCAAGCAACCACTCAGTATACCCCTAACCTCCACTTCTACTAGGATCAATTTTGCTTCATCTTGAGGTTTTCTCTCTCGCGAAACATTTTGGTTATCTTCAACCCGCTAACACTACTGGAAAACTATGAATTAGTGCCAGAATTAATGTTATAAATAATTTCAACTCAAAATTAGTTAGCAATTTGCGTGCATTTAGCGTCGCCCACGGTCCCGCTCCCAAAAGAATCGACACAGATGAGTTGCGTTGAGTAAAGGACGCTGCAGTGACATTGTAGTGTTGGATTAACGTCCACTATAGTCGTACTAAACTTACTTTTTAGCATCGACAGAACTAAAAAGTTAGTGGCGAAGTTGGGGTTACTATCTAAAAGATATTTTGTTGTGTCAACGACTGTTTGATATATTATAGAGAAGATACACATGATATTAAATGCATATTTTGTAGTGCTTATAGTTTCAAACCAAGGGAGAGAAATTAAAAATCAGAAGAATATACTTTACAAACAAATCTTTTATTTCCTCTGATTGCATGACTCCAAAGATTGTTTGCTTATATGCGCACAGCTCCCCACATGGCTATTACAATGACTCATCTCTCAGCTGGTGAAGCTTGTAAATATTTCGACTATAGTTATCTGGATTTTGTAGCATAATCATGCAACGTTAAGCTTTGCTTATGTGTGGATGGGTTCAAACCTTACTGTTTGTTTTCGATTTTCTTTGTAACTTGGAGTCACCATTCTGTTTAGTCATTGCCTTAGGATTCCCTTTTCTAATGAGCCTTCTTACATGAATCATATGAACGATTCAGCGTAGAGGAGGGATTGGGAAAAAAGAAATTAAGACGGAGACTGAGCAAACAAATTAAAGAAAAGAACCTTTAGAGCTTATATGAGATAAAGTTCGTGCGATAGGTTAAGGATCTACATCCGAACAAGATTGGAATGAGACACCTTGAACTAAATATCTACAAAAGAATACCAACATAAGCTACCCAAGTAACCAAAGAACCAAAAGAACGTTTTGTTCTGGGGTCAAAACCAGCTTCCACAAGAACATATCCCTTTAGTTAATTGTAACTTGGACAATACCCAAGAATACTCTTGATTAGAGAAATCCTTCTTACATTAAAGTGATAAGTATTGAGTGGGTGTAACTAAGGATGACTTTCTCATAGGAGCATCTTCATGCCTTTAAAGCTCTCGCTAATCTACATAGCAAAGAGTGAGTCCCTCACTTTACCAAATGGTAATGGTTTATCGACAAACGGGGCCTATGAAATAACTAAGTCATCTTGTAGGGTCTAAACTATGATTTCAAAGCCTAACTAGGCCATAAGGGCAAAGGGTGAATCATC
>NW_018242496.1:0-383 GCF_001263595.1 Phalaenopsis equestris
GCATCATTCATCCGCATATAAAAAATAATGCATTCATCATCCGCATAACCGTCGAACGACAATGAGGCATACGAGCTTGGTGGCCCAACCATGTAAAGCCGGTACCTGATGATTAGTCGCAATCTGACGTAATATTTTCTGATTTAGGTCAGAATTTTTACAAAATTAGACTTGAGGCTTTCACATACATACCAAATTAGTTTGTATGTGAGGCATTTACACATGTATCACCCAATTATTTTCTTACATGTCTAATATCTAGTTTTATTTTTTACATTTCTACCACCCAAAAATTTCCCTCAAAAGAATTTCACCTAAATGAGATTGTCACACCCCACATGCCCATCGTCTGGTTTTGAAAAGAATACACAAAAACCAGCCGG
>NW_018242497.1:0-204 GCF_001263595.1 Phalaenopsis equestris
AATTGTGCTCATGCCCTCGAATGACTGTAGAATTCTACTGGAACATGTCTATTCACTTGGAATTCTATGGTTAACTCTTCATTTTCACTATGCAACGGTTATAAGTTGTAGCTTCATGAAATATTTTAACATTCTAGTTGGCCAAATTAGGAGTAAATTAAGTTCTTAGGTTAACCAAAAATATTGGTCATAAGCATACAAGAA
>NW_018242498.1:0-312 GCF_001263595.1 Phalaenopsis equestris
TCATCAAAAGATTTTGACATTGTGATCCACCCACAATAGCATCAGCATCTATAATAGGTCTAAGTGATCCAACTAATCCATTATAAAATATTAAACTATTAACTAATCTGGTAGAGCATGGTGTGGAAATTTTCTAAGAAAATTTTTAAATCTTTTCCAAGCTTCATATATCGATTCCCCTTCAAACTTGATGTAATAGCATTTCTAAGCTTAGCGGTTTTTTATGGTGAAAAATATTTAGCCAAGAATTTTTATGATAGTTCTCCCCAAGTTCTTTTAGATCTAGGTGCTAATGAATTTAACTAAGCCTTG
>NW_018242499.1:0-945 GCF_001263595.1 Phalaenopsis equestris
TTCCCTTCCCTTCCCTTCCCTTCCCTTCCCTTCCCCTCCCCATCCTTCCTGCATCTCCCCTTCCTCGCCGTTACCTCCCAAAACAGTGTCATTCCCATGTAGTTCAACTGCCCATCTCTTGGTGTCGCCGCCCAGAATCACATTCCCTGCCATCTCCCTGCTGTTCCAACCTCCCCTTCCTCGTTGTCGTCGCCCAGAACAATGCTTATGGTTGTTCCCCTGTTGTTCCAGCGTCTTCCCCTCTTGTTGTTTTCGCCCAAAATCACCTTCCTTGTCGCCTCCCTATTGTTTCTGCCACCTAGGTTTGCTACTGCAGCCCAAGATAGCCAAGAAATATTGTTTTTCAGCTGTTACCCGCCACCTAGTCCACTACCCTACCTTGTTGCCACCTTCCCCAGTCATTTGGCTCCTGAGGTGGTGACTATCCTTCCACCTTCCTTTCCCTTACCCATCCTTCCTACATTGCCCCAAACTCGAGTCGCCGCCCAGGACAGTGCTCATGTCTATTCCCCTGTTGTCCAATGACCCATCTTTTGTTGTCGCCGGCTAGAATCACATTCCCTGTCGTCTCCTTGTTGTTCAAGCCTCCCCTTCTCACTGTTGCCACCCAGAATAGTGCGTATGATTGTTCTCGTACTGTTTCAACACACACCCCCCTCTTGTTGTTGCTGCCCAAAACCACCTTCCTTATCGCCTCCTACTGTTTCCGCAACCCAGGTTTTCTACCGCAGCCCAAGATAGCCAGGAAATATTGTTTTTCAGCTGTACCCCCCACCTACTCTCCTACCCTACCTTGTTGCAATTTCCTGTTTTCATTTGTTAGGTTGTACTTTCCTATTTGAATTCAGCAATAATACTATTTTCTCATTATTGTTTGGTTAGACTAGGGTATCATTTGATATTAGAGTTAGCCTAACTCTAGTATTATCCTCGAGCTACCAAAAT
>NW_018242500.1:0-14623 GCF_001263595.1 Phalaenopsis equestris
GGGCAAAACCCACACCAAAAATAGTGCCGACAAGGTCATACAGGTCCGCTTCAAAAACCTTCTACCACTCCCTTACAACGAGTTGGTGGAGGTTCTTCTAGTTCACGCACCCGAGGTCGAGGCCGGGGACGCAGACGAGGAAAGATCAATTTAATTGTTAAATGGACTAGGCCAACCATCAAAATTGGTGATGAAGATAGTTCCGAAGATGAAATAATGATGACAAAGTAGAAGAGACCTCAGTACGAGATATCTCTAGAAGATACAGAGAAAAATGAATATGAAACAATGTATGAAACCACTATGTGAATAATATGACCCTTACTCCGATTCTATCGCAAAAGGTCGGGAGTTTTGAGGTCAAGGAAGTCCGTAGTGTTGGTTCAAAGCCGATCAAAATTTACCATGCTTCTAACTCTATTGAGCTTGAAAAACATGTAAATTTGGATGTTGATTCTAATGAATTAATGGAATTGCCTTTTGGTTATTTCTCGCCTTGTGTTCAAAGGTTAATTCAATAGGGAAACTTACCAAAACAAATGCCAAAAGATAAATTTCAACTTTTTGAAAAACTATGGAATGCTAAAAGTCGAACTCGCAATTCAAAAGAAGGTCTCGGATTTGGTACAGTTGGACCAGTCAATGATTCTGAATTTTGCATGTTTGTTACTAGTAAGTCAGAAGAGGATTGTCTCGATATAGAGGATGGCTCTACTGATCAAGAAATAGAAGATGCTCCCCCAGAATTTGAGGAGGAATTAAATCTACCATTGATGAATTGAAAGAGATTAACCTCAGAACTGATGAATGACCCTGACCTACGTTTATAAGTTCTCTACTTGATGATGAAGTATCTGCAGAACTGGTCACTGGTCAAACTATTAACAGAAGAATTCAAAGATTGCTTCACATGGAGCTATGATGAAATGTCAGGATTGTCAGCAGAGGTTGCAGTCTATAATCTTTGGGTGGACAAGAGTATAACCCCAGTAAAATAGGCTCCGATGAGAATGCACCTCGAAATAGAACAAGAAGTCATCGCCGAAGTGAAAAAGTTGATAGACGCCAACTTTGTTAAAGAAGAGCAATACCCCACGTGGTTAGCCAATATTATACCTGTTGAGAAGAAACATGGAAAGATTCGTGTTTGTGTTGATTTCAGAGATTTAAACAAGGCATGTCCAAAAGATGAGTTTCCACTATCTATATCAGAGATGATGGTGGATATTGCTTCAACACATGAGATTTTCTCCTTCATGGATGAATCGTTGGGATACAACCAAATTAAGATGGCTCCTGAGGATGCAGCACTTACAGCTTCCAGAACGCCGATTGGAATTTTCTGCTACACAGTGATGAAGTTTGGTCTAAAGAACGTCGGAGCAACATATTAGCGTGCAATGACGAAGATTTTTGACGACATCATTCACAATCAAGTAGAATGCTATGTGGATGATCTGGTTATCAATAGTAAATGGAAAATAGACCATTTGTACGATTTGAGGATTGTGTTTGAACAGTTACGATGATATGACCTTAAAATGAATCCCTTAAAGTGCACCTTTGGCGTTACCTTTGGGAAATTTCTAGGATTTGTTGTCTGTCATAAAGGAATCGAGATCGAACCAGATAAGATTAAAGCTATCTTGGAAATGCCTTTCCCTAAAACCTTGAAACAGATACGTTCCTTTCAGGGGAAGTTGGCATATCTGAGACGCTTTATTTCTAATCGCTAAAGTAGGCGTCAACCTTTCTCAACATTAATTAAAAAGGACGCCAAATTTATTTGGAAAGAGAAATGCCAGCTGGCCTTTGAGGACGTTAAATAATATTTAATGACACCTCCTATTTTGGCAGCCCTTATCTCGGGGAAACAATTGATATTTTATACCGCGACTTTGGATGAATCTCTCGGAGCCCTCTTAGCCCAAGTTAATGAGGAGGAAAAAAAATTCACTCTACTACTTGAGTCGTCGTCTTATACCGATGGAGATAAGGTATCCACCTATTGAGAAGCATTGTCTGGCGTTAATTTTTGCCTCCCAAAAGCTTAGACATTACATGCTTTCTCATAAGATTACCCTAATTTCAAAAGTTAATCCATTGCAATATCTGATGACCCGACCAACACTCTTTGGACGTTTAGCAAGATGGTCAATGATCTTATTTCAATTTGATATAACTTTTGTTCCCCTCCGTGCTATCAAGGGATAGATTTTAGCGAATTTTCTTGTTGTGCACCCACTGCGAGCTGGGTCCTCTCTCAATGACGAGTTACCAGACGAGCAAATACTACAAATGGAATTTTTTGCTGTGCAGTGCTGGGAAATGTAATTTGATGGTGCTTCGTCAGCCAGGAAAGACAAGGGATCAGACACAGTTATACCAGGCAAGGCAGGGATTTGTTTGATCTTTATTACGCCAAATAAGGATTTATTACGCAAAATAAGGGTATGATGAGGTTCTCATACCACCTGACAGAGCCGTGCACTCACAATGAAGCAGAATATGAAGCTTTAATCACCGGATTAGAGTTGGCATCTCAATGGATATAACAAATATTGCCATTTATGGTGGCTCTCAACTTGTCATCCAGCAAGTCGCCGGACAATACAGATTTCTGAAACCAAGATTAGTAGAGTACCATCAGTACACAATGAAGCTCCTGGAGTAGATTCCTGAGGTAACTTTCTACCGGATTCCTCGGGGAGATAATGCTCATGCCGACGCTCTAGCAAAACTCATTAAGGAAATGGCGTGTCCCCTGGAGGATTCCGTCAAAGTCACGGTGCAAGGAAGACAAGTATTGTCTCGAAACAACTTCGAAACTCTACACAAGCTTGGAAAAGAAGAAACAATAAATACAGTTGCAGACATCAATGAAGATTAGCGCAAGCCATTAATAGAATATGTGCTTACTGGAATGCTGCCAGAAGACAAGTCTGAGGCGCAACACATCATAAGAAGGGTCATGTCTTACACTCTGGTGGGAAATATTCTCTATAAAAGATCGTTCGACCAAATGTGGCTACGGTGTTTGAGCAAAACCGAAGTACAAAATATTGTCAAAGATGTACATGCCAGATTATGTGGTGCTCACCATTCAAGGCCAAAAATGAAAATGAAGAACAAAAGACTCAAATATTATTGGCCAGCAATGATGTCTGATTGCATGGATACAACCAGAAGATGTCACCAATGCCAAGTGCATGGGGTGGTCTTAAACCAGCCTTTGAATGTGCTACACCCAATTGTTGCCTCATGGCCATTCGATTGTTGGGGCACGGACATAATAGGTCTAATAAACCCTCCATCTTCCAAAGGACACAGGTTCATACTTGTCGCTACGGATTACTTCTCCAAGCGGGTAGAGGTAGTGATGTTATGAGAGGTTATAATACAACATGTTCTGCAATTTTTCAAAAGCGAAATTATCTACCATTTCAGTGTACCGCAATATAAAACAACATGATTTATGACAACGGGACAGTCTTCAAGAGCATAAAGATCAACAACTTTGTCAAAAGACATGGGATAGATTGCAATTTTTTCAGAAGACATGAGATAGATTGGAGATACTCTACAATTTACTATCCCAAAGCAAATGGTCTGGCTGAAGCTTTCAACAAGACACTGGTACAGATTTTCAAGAAAACACTAGATGAAAACAAGAGGGATTGGCATAACAAATTGTTAGAAGCCTTGTGGGCCTACCAAATGACTTTCGGGACTCCCACTCAATGCACACCTTATATGCTCATGTACGGGACCGAGGCCGTGCTACTGCTAGAAATCTAGACACCATCTCTCAGAGTCGTCGTTGCCAACCAACTCACAACAAAAGAAAGCACAAGACTCAGACTTGAAGAATTGGAGAGTCTCGAGGGAAAATGATTGGAAGTACAACAACATTTGGAGCTCTACCAGGCAAAGATGGTACAAGCCCATGAAAAATTGGTCCGCCCAAGGACATTCAAACTTGGTGACCTCGTGCTTGTGCTCAAAAGACCTATCCTTGCTCACCAGAAAATAGGTGGAAAATTTGAGCCAACTTGGGAGGGACCATTTGTCATTGAGAAGGTTTATACAGGAGGAGCCTACCAGTTAGTGGACTTCCGGGGTGAAAGACCCATGTTACAGATAAATGGACGATACCTTAAAACCTATTACGCAGCCTTCTCTGCTTACTTTGAAAACTTTGAAACTTTGATTGTTTTAGGGTTATCTATGTGGCCAAATTTCGATGACCGGGTCCAAACTTTGTAATGAACCTCAATATAATGAAAATTTTGAGAAGATTTTTGAACTTCACACGTTCTCTTTTCTACTTTTAAATTTAAATACCCTTTTAAATCAAACAAAACTCACACATCAAATGAATAATCATCTTCACCAAAACAAACTAAAATTTACTTTAATAAATAATTTGTTTTGTTCTTGTTCATGCCAAGCTTTGGCCCACTGATATTTTTTTCTGTCATCTGCAGAAGAATGTCAGGACAGAGGCTGGTCTTTGGCTTTCAGGGCGGGTGGAACCTCACTCTCAATAAAGAGATGGCACCGCAAGGAGGTGTCATAGATTTTAATGTGGATTTCAACCAAGTTGATATGGACTACGAGGTTCCTCTAATGGACGTAGTTTAGCAGTAAAGAAAAGGCTAATGGACGTAGTTAGCAGTAAAGAAAAGGAGGGACTGCCTTCATACAATGTGTCACGCAATCAATACAATGTGTCACGCAAAGGTAAAAACGTGATAGTGAAACGAGATCCAATGGAGGGGCCCAACCGTTTGCTCTCCATGGTAGCTACTCCAGCAAGGGACTTGATAGTCGTTCGTAATGAACGACTACCGAATACTCCGCTCTGCAAGACGCAATGCAGAAATGCCAGCTGAAGGAAATAAAGAGCCTTTTTGCGACAGGAACACAAATGCTGGAGAGACATGAACAGTTTTCTTACCCCATACCTGCGGGGCATATTTACGACCCTGATCTGAGAGAAACTTCTGCCAGCCTGCCCACTACAGATGAAGAGTAAAGATTTGTGACAGAATTAGTTGTGCTCCCAATTCCATATATCTTATGCAGAGGCTACCCAACATGAAACATTGAGGTACCAGTTGGGACATCAATCACGGGCGCATTTGTAGAATGCTTGGATTGCAACATTTTGCATCTACAACATTTTAGTATGTTAGAAGAATACACTTCAAGGACCAACGAGTCTCAAACTCTAGACTTCGCGACAAATGAACCATATGTCCCACAGAGGACGGATCAACATGCACCATGGAGCCCAGGATCATAAATTCCACTAGAGGCTGAATCTCATATTCTGGATCAATCAACACCGATTTGGTTTCCCGCCGAGGCCTGAAGTAAGGAACGCCCACAACAGCTGCCAACCCCTGGTGTGGTAGAATACTACAAGATAAGCAGAGTAAATAAAAAAGAATTCGAGTTCTATGAATAAGTTCTGGGAAATTTCGTCAACATATTGGAAGGCCTGGAGCTATATACCAGGGTTTTCTCTGAAATTGATGAAAGAAGCATTCTGGACTACATCTTTGAACATCTTTGATTTCTTTGATTTAAGAGATAGAGGTCGAGCGGGCCTTCTCATGGAGAGGACATATTTCGAGCCAAAGAAACAGATGAGGGGAAAGGGAAGAATCACCATCCAAGGCAGTTGTTGCTATAATTTTACAAACGACAGATAAAGGAATCTGCCTGGGATCCTCAGATACGACCAAGTGGATCCGTTACCACCGATGATAAAATGGATGATCAAGAGAATAGTCAAGTAGAATATTCTACCCACTACTTTCATTCCCAACAGTTGCATCATCAACATTTATGAATAAAGTGATTGCATTCCCCCGCACATCGACCATCATGATTTTGTGAGGCCTTTCTGCATGGTCTCGTTCATGAGTAAAAGCAATATTCTATTTGGAAAAAAAATTGATATAGTCGGCCCTGGGAAATTCAGAGGAGCTGTGGAGATTCCTCTTCTAGTGGGTTCAATGCTTGTTCACAAGGGAAACGGTGCAGATGTTGCCAAGCACTACATTCTAGGAGTGCGACACCGTAGAATGTCTGTAACCTCCCACAGAATGGACAACAGTAAAATACCGTATGGATTCCAGCAGGACCCAAAATTGGAGGAGTTATTTCCATACGAGCTATGAGAAGGTTGCACCTCTAAGTACATGCGAAGGGAACTCTTATCCTGGAGCATGACTTAGAAGGTATGCTTGATCAGGAGCTCAATATACCAGGTACAGAGGGTTCACATACTTTCTTTTAACAGCATGACATGTATCTGATGTATGCAGTCTATAGTGTATTCATATCATGAGATGATTCTCAATGTATTTTAGCATGGATTACATGATGTACCTTTTGAGGCATTAGCCTATGTCTGATTTATGGCATCCCTTTTTGGGGAAAATTAATGGAAATCTCTCTCAAATTATGTCTTTTTGTCAATTGCCTTTTTGTGCGATGGATGAAAGCTGCGAATCATGCGATGGTTCAGAATTTCAATGAACAAAGAATGAAATAACAAATCTTCAACAATAAATAAAACACAAATGAAAAATAATCACAAATGAAAAATAATCACAAATGAGTGAATAACAAAACAAATTTCTTTTAAAAATCAACCAATTAAAATTAAAACCTTAAGAACATATTTTTGAAAAATTAAATGTGATGAAAACAATAAGAAAATGAAATAAACTTGTTGAGTGGATGCTTCGGTTTTTGGAATTTCCTACTCTTTGTGCGCGTAGTACAACCATCGTTATCTACCTTAACTCTCTTCACATCCGCGCAGAATTTTGCATTCTGCACAAAACTCCACAAAGCTCTACAAATCTTTTTCAACAAAATTAACCTTTTCACATGACACACTTCTGCAAATTCAATACCACAAGCTCTATGTAAATTTCAAATCACATCTTCAAATCAGTACCTAAAACCTGATTCTTATAAATCTTGAGTTTCACATTTTGAGGTCGATACCTAAATTTTGGCTCTCTTCGGGAATTGATACCTACATTTCAATTCTCTCATGTTTGGAATTGATACCTACATTTTAATTCACTCATCTCCGGGAATTGATACCTACATTTCAATTCTCTCATCTTTGAATTGATATTTACATTTCAATTCTCACATTTTGAGGTTGATACCTAAATTTTGACTTTCTCCGGGAATTGATACCTACATTTCAATTCTCTCATCTCTGGGAGTTGATACCTACATTTTAATTCTCTCATCTTTGAATTGATATTTACATTTTAATTCTCACATTTCGAGGTCGATACCTAAATTTTGACTCTTTTCGGGAATTGATACCTATGTTTCAATTCTCTCATCTCAGGGAATTAATACCAACATTTCAATTCTCTCATCTTTGGATTGATATTTACATTTCAGTTTTTACATTTCGAGGTCGGTCCTTACATTCCGACATTCTCTTTTGAGAATCGATATACATTTCAATTCCCTTTTCTTACATTTCAATTCTCACATTCGAGGTCGGTCCTTACATTCTGACACTCTCTTTTGGAATTGATACCTCCATTTCAATTCTCATTCTCGAATCAGTCTTACACTTCTGATTCATTACATTCGAGGTCAGTCCTTACATTCTGACACTCTCTTTTGAGAATTGACCTACATTTTAATTCCCATTCTCGAATCAGTCCTACACTTCTGATTCATTACATTCGAGGTCGGTCCTTACATTCTGACACTCTCTTTTGAGAATCGACCTACATTCGACCTACATTTCAATTCAATTCTCATTCCCGAATCAGTCCTACACTTCTGATTCATTACATTCAAGGTCGGTCCTTACATTCTGACATTCTCTTTCAAGAATTGATATACATTTCAATTCCCATTGCTACATTTCTGATTCATTACATTTGAGGTCGGTCCTTACATTCCGACACTCTCTTTTGAGAATTGACCTACATTTCAATTCTCATTTCTGGATCAGTCCTACATTTCTGATTCATTACATTTGAGATTACATTGATTCATTACATTTGAGGTCGATTCATACATTCCAACTCTCTCTCTCTATCTTTTTGGATTGAAATATGAATTTCAATTCCCACCTCGGGGTCGACACTGACATTCTGACACTTTTTCTTACTATTATATCTATAAGCTTAAGAGTTTCTCAAGTCTTATACTTTAAAATGATCAAATATATAACTAATTTTTTATTAGGCACTAATCCTCAAGCTTCTCCTTCCTATTTTCTTTCTCTTTTTCTTTTTATTTTTCTTTTTTTTTCTTTTCTTTCTATTTTTTCTTTTTCTTTTTCTTCTCTTTCTTTTTCAAGCAAGGATTACTATATCTGGGAAGGCCTTTAATGATTTTGAATTCCACTTCTCCTTTCCTAAAGCAAAGTCTTGATATAAGTCTTTTACTTATAAATATAATAATAGTTTTGAATATTATTTTAATAAAACAAATTTAAGTAAAAATAAATTAAGTATTAAAAATAAAAGTCTAAATTATCTAATTTTTTAAAAAATATAATTTTTCTTACTAAACATAGTTACATATATTAATCGTTTTCTCATCTAAAAACTTTTTAACTTAAGGTTTTTCTTCATTAATAAAAGTTTAAACTGAATTTTCTTACTCATTTCTAAAATCAAAATTTACTTCCCTCATATAACTTCATATACATAATCAATTTCTTTCTTTTCAAATCAAATTCACTTGTATCACATTTGAGAACAAATAAAATTTCAATTTTAAAAATATTTTTCATCCCCCCAAACTTAAATTTTTAACAGATTAAATAGTTGAGCATCATATATATATAAGCAGGTTAAAAATATGATGCTAACAGGAATTTTAAACCCTAATGATACAAGTATAAAACTAAAAACAGGAGAAAAATTAATTTTTGATCAAATTTTTTATATTTTCATTTTACTTTAACTTGTAGTGATTCAATAGACTTCTAAACAGTGGGTATAAACATAAAATTGAACATACACACTACTAACATCATAATCTTAACATAAAGACAAACTTACAAACATGAAAAAAGAAAAATAAAGGGTAACAGTTTCTGAATTTCAAGTTTAAGATCTAAGCTAGCAAGATTTTCTACTTTATAACAGATATGAAATTAAGTTATGTTTAAAATTAACTAATCCACAGTACTAAACACAAAACAACAGTTACTCCCCTAAAATTTAAAAATAAAATACTTACTACCACAAACGTCATTATAACAATAAAACATAAAAGTCAAAAACACAACATAGTCCAAAACATCACACAAATACAACTGTACCTTGTACCACATCACATAGTCCATAATAAAAACAAACATAAAAATGTCTCAATCCTACTCCTCATCCTAGGAATCACCGCTATACCACTTTTCTATAGGCTCATAATCAGGATATCGAAGATATGATGGAAATTGCACTCTTGGGTCACCTCTAATCAAGCTCTGCAAAGATGAGTGAAATTTCTCTTCATAATCACTTTTGCTTCTATTATAACTATTAATATGATCTGCAAAACGCTCTAAATTTTGTACCTTATCAGCGGTAAAATTGATATTATCCAATAAAATTGATATTATTCATCATGTTCTGTAATAATTGATCCTGAGTCTCAGTAGAGTCACCTCTAGATGTAGAAGCATGTGAAGTAGATGGTCTAGACTAAGAAGCAGCAGATGTTTCCATTCCAGAGCTCCTAAAAATCCTCCTCTCTAGCCAAAAATTGAATGCTCAGAATAAGTCTTCAGATTCACCTTCATGATGGGCTTTTAAGGTAAAAATACTTCCTCTAAACTATCATATTTAACCCCAGCCTGCTCACACAAAGAAAAGATCAAGGAAGCAAATCCCAGACCTGCAGTAGTAATAGATGTAACAGAACTGATGATAGTCTGATAGATCAAAGCTCCAATGTTGATGAGCTTTCCCTCTTGAATACAATAGTTCAACATCGCACTTTCTCTGGCCACTAAACTGAGATGATTGGTCAGAAGCAGATGAGCAGAAATCAAATTGTGTCAGGCCTTTGAAGGTGCACATAACTTTAAAGTTGGGAAATTTACTCTCCTTCCATTAGTTATCTTCCAAAGTCCTCTCCCAACAGTCAAGTAAGAAATAATCTCGCTAACTCCGCTTCAGTAGGACTATAATTTGCATAAAAACATAACATATCCGATGGTAAATGATAAAACAAGTTGATTACCTCTGGCGAAATAGGTACCAACTTTCCTCGAACCATAACTCGATTTTTTTCAGCTCTAGAGAGATTTGTATAGAATTCTCTCACAACAAAAATTATTGTGATAGCAGAGAAACAACATAACTATTCCCACTGTTGACGAATAATCAGATCTTCCATGTCTCCACCCGGTTTTCTAAAATACCTGAATCAATTTTTGTAACTGTAGAGCGTCACTGTATCGATCTTGAGCCTTCGAGCTAACAAATTTGCTCAAATCAAACGAGCCTTTTCCTTTACTCCTCTTCATTCTTGGTGCCATTCTATAAATTATATAAATTTCAAAAATAACTTCAAAATTCAAGTCTAAACCACTAAACTAAACTTCTAAAATAACAAACTAGACTTCTCAAGCAATTTCCATAGATTTTTTCTCATTTTTCACCATGAATAGTGAATTTTCAAGTTTTTCCAAATCTGCTCAAAATACATGGTGAAATTCCAAAAAATTTTGCATAGAAGTAAAGCTCTTACCTCAAGGAACTCAGATATAGCATATTTCACTTGATTCCACCAAGAAATCTTCAATTTAGATATGCCCTAGCCCTTAAAAATCGTGATTTTGAGAGATAGAAGACAAAGGGAGGCATTAAAAATGGTGTTTTAAGACAGAAATTTCACTTTTAATCGTTCGCGAACCGATTTTTGTGAACCAGCGCTTAAGTGCGGGTACGTGGCACTTAGGCACTTGCCTCTCGGGTTAGCTCGAGCTTAAGCGCGAGATGTGGTGCTTAGACGACAGTGCATTATTTTCAAATTTAAGTAAAATGCACTATTTTCCTAAGTAAATCACCCCTAAATGGTCTCATAGCACTTTATTGACTATTTTCAACTTCTTATAACTCCCGTCTCTCTCAAAATTCTCCTTAATAACTATTTCAGTTTGAGGCTAAAACAACATAAAATTTTCACAAAAATAAACTTATATTAATACACAAACAAGTACAAATACCATTGACACTTAATTCTCACTCCAAATGGTCTCGGATGAGAAAATTGTCTTAAGTACAAAACACTTAACACACATTCACAATTAAACACATAAGTAATATAAACACTAACACATGTCTTAAACACTAAAAAACTTAAAGGCAACAACTTTAATCACACAAAAACAAACATTGAACTTAATTCCATTCTTCACTAAAAGGAACAAATTCAGGTCTTTCATTAGTTTCTCCTGGGGCAACTAGAATATAAAGTTGATGAAACGGACGGTGGTGACATGCTCTGATGCAATCTTCTTCAATCCACATTTGCTTAAGAAACATCTCATTATCCGCTTCCTCTATATAACTAGTGTAGCTAAATTGCATTTTCAATTGTCAACCAATATGCTCCAGATGTGCATGAATTTCCAATAAATTAGTCTCCAGTATAGAGATGGTATTTTCAATTTTGTTGATTTTCTCTCATATCCCTTCAATACTAAAAGCTAAGAAACCGTTATACATCTATTGTGCACTTTAACTAATGAATTCCTTTCTCATGATCTCTTCCTTCTTCTTCAAATCCATCTCCCATGAAGGCATCATCTCTAAATCTCACTTTCTCTTAGACTTTAGGGCTAGAAATGATCTAGGGTGAAATTCCTTCACTAATCCCTTCTATTTATAGGCCTAAATCCCTTCTATTTATAAATCCCTTCTATTTATAGGCCTAAATTCTTCCAATAACTCTTAGACACGTTTAGCAACTGCCAAGACATGCTTTTACAAACTTCTAGGCAGTTTTTCCTTCTAGAATATTAATTTCACACATGTTTCTAAACTGTCGCGCTTAAGCGCCAGTGCACATTTTTGCACAAGTCAATTTAACATCTAAATTCTCATTTTAACATGTCCAAATCACTAATTTAAATCGTAAAATCAATACAAACACATAATAGTCTCCAAAAATACTACCCCAATTTTTTTAATCACTCAAAAACAACAATAAAAATAAAAACACAGTGATACTTATGGGTTGCCTCCCACAAAGCACTTGATTTTACGTCATCAGCCCGACGTAACCAATGCTTACTCTGGTTGACCCAACATCATTCCATCATTAAAATTATGCTGATCCCCTATGTAATAAGGTTTCAGTCTATGTCCATTCACTTTAAAGATTTTCTTAGATTTAGAATCTTTAATATCCACAACTCCACAAGGATAAACTTTCATTACAATAAATGGGCTCATCCACCTGAATTTAAGTTTCTCTGGAAATAATCTTAACCTTGAATTATATAGTAAAACTTGTTGCCCTGGTTGATAATTTTTAGTAAGAATCTTTCAATCATGAATCTTTCAATCATGCCACATCTTTCAATCATGCCACATCTTCATCTTTTTTTATAAATTTTGGCACTTTCATAAGATTCATTCCCTATCGCTTCAAGCTCATTTAATTGTAATAATTTTTTCTCACTAGCATATTTCAAATTATAATTGAACTCTTTAATTATCCAATGTGCTTTATGCTCAAGTTCAACTGGTAAGTTACAAGCTTTCCCAAACATTAGCCTATGTGGGGATATTCCTATAGAAGTTCTATATGCAGTCCTATAAGCCCACAAAACATAAATAAGTTTGACTGACCAATCCATTTTTGTTGGATTCAGAGATTTTTTTCATAATTCTTTTAATTTCCCAATTGGATAATTCAACCAAATGACTTGTCTGAGGATGATAAGCAGTAACAATCCTATGATTTATATGATATTTCTTTAATAACCTTTTTAATAACAAATCAATTTTCAACGGAGAAATTGTCCGAGCATCCTCTTTTGATTTTTCAATTTCTTCTATCTACTTTAATTTCTTTTTGAATGCGACCTTCCAACTCCCTTCCTCTTCTAAGTTGAACGACTTTTACTTGTTCTTTATTCTGGTTGATTCAATATTATTAAGAAGTGTTTCTTGGGATCTGTTACTTACTGAATCTGCTATTTGCCCAAGTTGATTCTCGATATTTCTAATTGTAGCTCCTTGACTTTGAAATTGATTTCTCATTTGTAACACCATTACTTCTATAGACAACTTCTTCTCCTTAAACTGTTTATTACTGTTGAAACCTTGAGGACAAGTAGATCTATAAATATTATTCCCTTGGTTGTTCTAGTTTCCTAATGGGTTTCTTTGGTTGTTCCCCCATTGCTGATTATTACCACCCGAATTGTTATTCTAGTTAAAGTTGGGATGGTTCTTCCAACATAGGTTATAATAATTGGAATATGGGTTATTTTGCTTATTTTTTATGGCATTCAAAGTTTCTAATGATGCTTGAGAATCTACCATTTGACATAATGAATTCTCTTCAATCAGGGAAATTGGTTGAGAAAAATTCATTCCAAATTGGTCTAACTTCCTTGAATTTGCAGCAACTTGATTTACTAACATGGTAAATGCATCAGATCCATGAATATTAACTACTTTCTTAGGATTTACCCTCTCAGAAGGCCATTGAAAATTATTAGTAGCTGACCAGAGGAAAATATGTTGAGATTTTCATATCTATTTTACACTATTTTTTATGATATTTTACACTGTTTTTGATGATATTGGACTTTAAAGAAAGGTATTCTTGATGTTTTGTGGCAGGAATGATGAATTAGGGTCATTGGAGCAAAAAGATGCAAAAAGGAGCAAATTTGGAGCGAAAGTGACCAAAATGTGAAGAATTGAACTAGGACGCCGACGACGCTATCGACCCCACCGACGGTGAGATTTTCCAGAGACTCCAGAATTAATTCATTAAGAAGGTCCGCCGATGGTACCTACCTCGAGGCCGCCGATGGAGAGCTCGGCGGTTATGTCCAATCATGTTGTTGATAAGGACAAATTTTGAAGGGATGCTTAGGCAACTCTTGAAAAAACTCATCCACAACTTTAAAAGAAGATTTTGGTTGAAAATTAGAGAGGTGCTGGATGTTAGAAAGGTCCTAAAGGAGGGGATCCTACAAATTGAAGTGTGAAAAAGTGTAGAGAGTCTAAATTGTGAGGAATTCTTTGAGCTATTGTAAGAGTGGAAAGAAAGTGAGAGATTTCTTCCTCCTTGCTGCTTCAAAGAGGAATTTTTTGTGTTGTAAGGAAAGGAAGAGATTCAGAGAAACTTCGAGGAGTTTTCTTTGGGAGAAATTAGAGATAAGTTGGGAGAAATTAGAGATTGGGAGAAATTAGAGATAAGTTTATTTATTATTGTATTTTGTATGACTTTGATTTTATACATGAATTCTGAGTTTTACTGTATTTTTCCCATGTGATCTGAGTAGTTTTCTCTGTTCTTCTCCTTGTCTTGAGATTTGTGAAATGGTGATTTGAATTGGTGAAGCCATAAAAATGTTTAA
>NW_018242500.1:14799-18990 GCF_001263595.1 Phalaenopsis equestris
TTGGAAGTTGGGTGAAAATAAATAGGAAAATAATATTATCGGGCGTAGAATTGGAGATTTTAGAGTGACAGACTAAAATCCCCAATTTGGTCCTATCGTTTGGGTGCTGAAGGGTAGATGTTAGCCCTCAGGGGAGGAGAACGTGGGAGCTCTGAAGTGAGGGCAAGTATCCTCCCAACCTAGCCGTAGATTCAGTAAACAAGCGTAGGATTTGTCAATGTTCTTTATGCCTCGACCAAAGGGTAAAGAATAGGTATGCTCCTAATTCATTTTATCCATTCACTATAATTTCTTTACAAGGAGAATGATGCTTTCTTATGTATTGAATATCACATTTGAACCTTCATTAGTATAATTAGTTATTTAATAGTTATCAAAATTACATATTTATTTCAATTTCCTATTAGTGACAGATAAGTAAATTGAACTTTGTTGTTATGAATAAAGTATTGCTTTTCTAAAATCTTAGTTCGTAGTTCTAATCTTACTCCCTGTAGGATCGATATTTAGGACTTCACTAGAGCCCTATCTTACTTGAGCGATACGTATACTTGCGTTGATAAGTGTGACTTTACAATTATTGAATATTTAATACGTCCATATTTATTGAATCTATAACTGTGAATCTATAACTGTTATTGGTTATTGAGTTTTGGTACAGTTGCTGAGGAATTAAATCTTTTAGCTACAGTATTAAATACTTATATTTTTAAGCATATATATTTAAGCATATATAAAGTTGCGATCAAGTTTTTGGCGCCCTTGCCGGGGAGTGAGTAAACAAAAATTACAATTAGAGTAACGAATAAATTAGGATTTAAATTAGGACAATTAAAATTTTTTTACTTGAATTGCAACTTATTTTCATGTTTAGTTACTTGTTTTACTGTGTACTAATTTCAAATTTTATGCATAAATTTGGAACTGAAAATCTTATACCCTATGATTCAAAATTAGAACGCACTGTTAGAAATATTAGAAGATTCAGAAGAGAACCTAGAAATTGTGGTACAATGGAAAACAATACGAACAATCAAGGAATAGAGAATGAACATAAATTTAGATCTTATTTAATTAGAGCTAAATGTGTTGTGCACACTGATCACTCTGCCATTAAATATCTAATGCGAAAGAAGAATGTCAAACCAAGGTTGATTAGATGGATACTTTTGATGCAAGAATTTGATCTTGTGGTTATTGATAGAAAGGAAACTGATAATCAAATTGCTGATCATTTTTCAAGATTAGAAAACCATGAATTATATGACACTGATAATGAAATTACAGATAATTTCCCTGATGAACAACTTTATAATATTATTAAGTGGAAAATACCATGGCATGCCGATATTGTTAACTATATTGTAAGTGATATTTTGCCACCTATGCTGATATTGGAACAACAAAGAAAATTCATTCATGTTGCTAAAACAAATTTTTGGGATGAGCCTTATTCATAAAAATAATGTAAGGATCTTATTATGAGGAGATGTGTACCTTATGAAGAAACTGAGCTGATCATTCAGAAATATCATGATTCTGAATTTGGAGGACATTTTGAGATTGATAAAACTGCTTATAAAATTTTACAAGCTAGATTTTATTGTCCTACTATCTTTAGAGATGTTTATAGAAACATAAAAACTTATGATCGATGTCAACGAGTAGGCAATATATCTAGAAGAAATGAAATGCATCTGAATTTCACGTTAGAAGTTGAGATCTTTGATGTTTGAGGGTTAGATTTCATTGGTCTATTTATTCTTTCATTTGGGAACTTATATATATTAACTGCAGTAGACTACATTTCTAAGTGGATTGAAGCACAAGCTTTACCTCGTTGTGATGCTAAAAACGTTTCAAGGTTTTTAATGAAAAATATTTTCACTAGATACAAAATGCCTAGAATGATTATCACTGACGGAGGATCCCATTTTAGGAATAGATACATTTAGAGATTGGTAGAAAAGTTTAATATTATTCATAGAATCTCTACTGTCTATCATCCACAAACCAGTGGGTTAGCTGAAGTTTCTAACAGAGAGAGTAAACAAATACTTGAAAAGACTGTAAACCCTACTAGAGTAGATTGGTCCACGAGACTGGATTCCGCATTATGGGCTTACAGGACTACTTAAAAAACTCTTATTGGAATGACTCCTTACAAACTGATTTTTGGAAAGACATGTCACTTACCACTAGAATTGGAGCATAAAGCATATTGGGTGATTAGAGAATTCAATTATAATTTGAAAGATGCTGGTAAGAACAAATTGTTACAACTAAATGAATTGGAAGAAATAAGAAATGAGCCTTATGATAACGATAAAATTTATAAGGAGAAATTAAAGTTATGGCATGATCGAAAGATTAACTGGAAGAACTTTGAACCAGTATAAGAAGTTTTGTTTTACAACACTAGGCTGAAATTATTCCCTAAGAAATTGAAGTCTCATTGGCTAGGACCCTTTATCGCGACTCAATTTTATACTTACGGAGCTGTTGAAATTGAAGATAAAAAAATTAGAAATAGATTTAAAGTAAATGAACACAGATTAAAACCATATTTTAAGGGTAAAAGACCAAATTTTAAAGAGGTTTTAATGATCAGTCAACCTGAATAACACCTGAATAGGTCGGGCTGACGATGTTAAACCAAGTGCTTTATGGGAGGAAACCCATAATTTAATTTACTTTTAATGCGACCATAGTAGTTTTTATTTGAAATTATCATTAGTTTATTGTAGTATTAAGCTCTACTACTCTTATTTACCCTTGAATCATCATAAGAATTGGATCCATAAAGAAAAATTGGAACGCATTCGTACTAGAGCTAAACTGTGCAATTTTTGCCTTGGGCCCTGAATGCGTCCTCGACCCCTCCGACGGCGAGAACGGCGAGATGGCGGTTCCTTGAGTTTGAATGGGGTTTTTGGTGGTTTTTGGGCAGGAGTTACCCTTTTAAACTCCTAAATTCGATTCCTACTTCATATTTTTCCCCCAAAAACGAAGTGAAACTCCACCAATTTCATTCCTATGGCGTCCAATTCCTCTGAAAATCCTAAAATGTGAGTTTTCAATCAGCAAAAGTTTATTAGTGTGGAAGCGCAGCGAATCTTCAACAAGATACTGATGATGAAAAGATTAATCAAGGAAAGAGGAATTGTAAATTGAGGATTGAATAATCCCTCTATAGCAATTGAAGAGACAATAGTGTGGCGAAGATGGGAAGTGTTGTGCTACACTACCACCACCATGGTTGTTCTGGTTGTTCCTGTGGCAAAGGAATTTTATGCAAATTTGCATGGAATCAACCAGGGAGTTGTTTATGTGCAAGGTAGATGGATCACTTTCACTCCTGCACGGATCAATGAAATGTACATGATAGAGAACATTCCTGTCTGCCACTATTTAAATTTTGTCTCGACAAGAAACCAAATGAATGAAATTTACCAATATTTAACGGATGAAACTGTCGACTAGAAAATGAGAGAAAACGGGTATGTTAGTTTTTCTGCGACACTCCTAAATCCCATTTCGAAACACTAGCACTTTTTCATTTCTGTGAAACTGTTTCCAACTATGAAGATTGGTAAAGTGTCTAAGGAAAGTGCTATTTTGAATTGCTGCATCCTAAGGGGACTGCCAATCAATATTGGATCAATAATTGTGAAGTCGGTTCTGGGCCTGATCGTTCATGGATCAATCTATGGGCTTGGACACCCTTCAACAATTTTCTCACTTTGCAGTCAGTTCCAAGTGTCCTAAAAAAATTGGGAAAAGGTACTTCTACCTTGCTTCTACCTTGACCTAACGGAGAGATTCCTAGCTTTTGAAGATGAAAATGACATGGCCATTATGGTAGATCAATCATCTTAGAATTCACTGTCAGTTCGACCCTTAATTCCTGACAAGACTCTGGTGATCCTGCGCAGAATTAAGAAAATGGAGAAGGAGGTACAAAATGTCATGAATGCAATTAATAATATCTCTAATTTCTTCGATCATCTAGAATGGAAGATGAAAGAACAGTTTGATCACTCTGGACATTTAGAAGATAGTTTGATACGGCTGATGAGGAGGATGAAATTGATAGAAGAGGATTCCACTGAAGAATTTCCATTCCGACCCTTATACAACCTCTTCGTTCATGTGCAATAAATGGGTGATCTCAGAGGAGAATCTAGTACT
>NW_018242500.1:19265-42015 GCF_001263595.1 Phalaenopsis equestris
GTGATGTTTTGTGTTGTGAAAGTTTATTTGTGATAAGTACATCATTTAGTCACTTAAAATTATGTCTATAATGATTAAATGGATGTGGTTAAGGCTTGAAATTTATCAAAATCACAAAAATCCAGGAATTGAACCAAATTCAATAGAGCCCGCCGACGACGCCCTCGATGCCACTGACGTCGAATTTTTCCCGACTGACGGCGAATTTTTCCCGAGACTTAGAGTTTAATTCCAATAGAGCTCATCGACGATAAGCTCTAAAAAAACACCTTTAAACGTGATTTTAACCGGTCAAATGCCACTATTCATCATCCCCTTCCTCCTAAAAAAGCAATTTCTAACCTAGGGCTTGAGAGCTCTTGGATTGGGAGGCAATTTCAAGGTTTTTTGGCACCAGATTTGATCATCTCTAGGTAAGTGGTTCACTCCAAGTTAAAACTATTTGATTTTCACCATGGATTTCTTCCACATTGAGGAAAGTAAAAAATTTTGAGAATATAAGGAAAATATTAGCAAGAAGTTCATGGATCTTAGTGTTGAACTCTTAGAATTACTATTGAAAGCCATTGTTTGAATATTTGAAGTATATTTAGTAATTTTTCTATAATTTGATTAGATTGAAATGGCTCCATGACAAAAGAGATGAATTGAGCTTGATGAGTCTTGCTTCATCAATGTGATGGCTTAAACAAGATTTACTTTAGTCTTTAAAGGAAAGAAGTGTATAGAAGATCGAGTTTTTGAGAGAAATTGAACGAGTTATTGTCAAGCGGAGGAGGGAAAAATTTTGTTACACCACCAATAAAGCTGATGCAACGGTTGTGAAGGGGTTGTGAAGGAGTTTTATGCCAATGTAATCTTATCTGAAGATGGAATCGTTCAAGTGCGGGGATTTCCTGTTCAATTTAATGCCACCCGCATCAATACCTTTTACAAAGTCCCAGACTCTTATAGCTGCCACAATGAATCCTTTAGTACGATGGAAGGCCCCCTAAATGATGTGATCAACTTTTTCATTGATGGGAAAGGAACGTAGAAGATTAAAAAATGAGAATGGGTAAATTTTTCTGCTTCCATGCTGAATGCCACCTCTAAGGAGTGACACTATTTTTTTTCCTCTTCTCTGTTACCGACTTATCACCATAGTAAGGTAACTAGAGATAGAGCTATTCTGAATTTCTGTATTCAGAATAATAGAACTATAAATGTGGGGATATTATTTTTAAGAATATATTAACTGCGACAAGGAATGAAACAAGTGAAGGTTTAGGACATCCTGACCTTATTTATGCATTTTGCCAACTTTTTGGAGTGGAAGCTGGAGATGAAGAATGGGTTTACCATATGAAACCCATTAGTAAAGCCAATTTAAAAACTTATGAATTCCATGGGAAATGGGGAACTGGAAGTAGGAGTGAAAAACCTTCTACTAGTAGAGATGTCCCCTCTACAAGTTATGACCTTCAAACTTCTAGTTCCCCTACTCTGACTCACTTGATGAATGAGTTGACCTTGCATCGGAAGATCATAGAATTAATAAATGAAAGGATTAGAGGTTTAGAATGGCGACATGACTACAATAGTGAGTACCTTCAAAGGCATTCAAATTTTGAGGTAGCTTGTTACGAAGCTCAGGCCCGATACTACAGATACTACAGAGGTGAGCCTTTTCCTGAGTGCCCCCAATATACTCAGTATCAGCCTGATCCACCTGCTGATCAACCTGCTGATCACTCAGTATCAGCCTGATCCACCTGCTGATCAAGGAGATGAAGACATAGTTTGGGATTTTGATATTTTAATGTAATTGATGTACTTGTATTTGTACTTTTATTTCTGTAGTCTTTTGTAATAGAAATGGATGTTTATATATATTTTGACCTTCATTTTTATTATTATGTTGTACTTGGATGATTTTTAATTTCTGTTATAAAGTTAGTGTAGTTAAATTTGCATGTGAAGATTAATAGATGTTGAGTATTATTTTGTATGGTAATGTGATTTTTATTTTTGCATTTTAATTGTAATTGTTTAGTTTAGTCTTGTGGTTCCGTTAGGAAATGTTGTGCTTGTTTAATGTCTTAGTTTTATACTTATGTCAAAATTTCATTACCCAAAAATTTTTCTAACAATTTATATGTGTAGAAAGCTCCTAATATTATAGACCAGGTGAAATAGAAATTTTGAGAAGCCCTATAAAAATTTTAGAATGATAAAATGCCTAAAATACTGAGGTATGATTTTTATTTAGAGTTTTTCTTTCCACCTCTATCATTTTATATTGAAAAATTTAAGTTTCGGGGAGGGAAGAAAAAGATTAACTATTAGATGTCCTCCATTTAATTATTTTTAAAAATTATTAATATGATTTTATGTAGTGAATTTAATTCAGGTAACTATATTTTTGTAATTATTTAAATATTATGGTAAACTTAATGAAATATTTTGTAATGAAAATTAATTTTGTAACTTAAGATGTTTAGTATAAGGGAATAAGAATATAGTTAACTATTTAAAGTAATCAAAACTATCTTTGGAAGTATTAAGAATCTGCAAATTCATTTGAGAAGAAAAGATTGGGGCTTAATGATGTAAAAACTATGAAATATTTATAAGGTAAAAGAAGGCTTTGAGTTTCAAATTTAGGAAATAGGATTGAAAGCAATCTAAATGAAAAATAGAAAAGAAAGAAAAAAATTATGGAATTGAGGAGAAGCTTGAAGATATGCCTAATAAAAAATTGGCTTCACTGGACCTACTTAATGGGAAAAAATAAATACATTCCTGAACTTATATTTATGGAATCAATCTTTTACTGTAGAGTTCTCATGAAGTTCCTATCATTTGAATATTCTAAGTGACTTAATATTACAACATATAGTCATTCTTGAAATGAATAGAAAACTAGAACTCTTAAACTTGATGACTAGTTAATCTTGTGGCTGTAGAGTTAATTCAATTACTTGGATTTTTTTCTAAAAACCTCACTATGATATTTATTTAAATCAAACTTGTAGTATTTCTGAATTAAAACTTTACTATAATAGATCATAACTTTTATATAGTACTAAAATTACTTGAGGACAAGTAATAGTTAAGTTTAGGGGATTTTGACCAAAGAAAAATAGGTTGAGATTTTCATACCTATTTTATACTAATATTGATAATACTGCACTTTAAATAAAGGTATTTTTGATGTTTTGTTGCAGGAATGATGAATTGGGGTCATTGGAGCAAAAAGATGCAAAAAGGAGCGAATTTGGAGCGAAAAGGACCAAAATATGAAGAATTGAACTAGGTAGCCGACGACGCAATCAACCCCGCCAACGCTGAGATTTTCTTGAGACTCTAGGATTAATTCATTAAGAAGGTCCACCGATGGTGCCCTCGAGGCCGCCGACGGCGAGCTCGTTGGTTATGTCCAATCAGGCTGTGGATAAGGAAAAATTTTGAAGGGATGCTTAGGCAACTGTTGGGAAAACTCATCCACAACTTTAAAATCCACAACTTTAAAACAAGATTTTGGCAAAAAAATAGAGAGAAGCTGGATGTTAGAAAGGTCCTGAAGGAGGGGAGGCTACAAATTAAAGTGTGAAAAAGTGTAGAGAGTCTAAATTGTGAGGAACTCTTTGAGATATTGTAAGAGTGGAGGGAAAGTGAGAGATTTCTTCCTCCTTAATGCTTTGAAAAGGAATTCTATGTGTTGTAAAGAAAGGAAGAGATAAAGAGGAACTTCGAGGAGTTTCTTGGGGAGAAATTAGAGATAAGTTTACTTATTATTGTATTTTGTATGAATTTGATTTTATACATGAATTCTGAGTTTTATTGTGTTTTTCTCATGAGATCTGAGTAGTTTTCTCTGTTCTTCTCCTTGTCTTAAGATTTGTGAAATGGTGATTTGAATTGGTGGAGCCATGAAAAAGTTTAACAAATTGTGATGATCTTTTCACTTCAATCTTAATTTACTTTCAATATGGCCAATTGATTTGTTAAAATATGTTGAGTTTTACAACTAAAGCGAAGATTACATCCAATATTCTAGGAGGTCAAAGCCCTTGGAAGTTGGGTGTAAATAAATAAGGAAATAATATTATCGGGCGTAGAATTGGAGATTTTAGAGTGACAGACTAAATTCCTCAAAATTTTTGGGTGCTGAAGTGTAGATGTTAGCCCTCATGCGAGGGGAACGTGGGAGCTCCGAAGTGAGAGCCGGTATCCTCCCAACCTAGCCGCAGATTCAGTAAACAATTGTAGGATTAATCAATGTTGTTTATGCCTAGACCAAAGAGTAAAGAATAGGTATGCTCCTATTTGGCACAATATAATTTGAACTAATTCATTTTATCCATTCACTATAATTTCTTGACAAGGAGAATGATGCTTTCTTATATATTAAATATCACATTTGAACCTTCGTTAGTATAATTAGTTATTTAGTAATTATTAAAATTACATATTTATTTCAATTGCCTATCAGTGAAAGATAAGCAAATTGAACTTTGTTGTTGTGATTAAAGTATTGTTTTTCTAAAGTCTTAGTTCATAGTTCTAATCTTACTCCCTGTGAGATCGATATCTAGGACTCCATTACAGCCCTATAATACTTGAGCGATACGTATACTTGCATTGATAAATGTGACTTTACAATTATTGAATATTTATTAAGTCCATATTTATCGAATATATAACTGTTATTGAGTTTTGGTACAGTTGCTGAGGAATTAAATCATTTAGCAACATTATTAAATACTTGTATTTTTAAGCATATATTAAGTCGCAGTTAGTGGCCATTTCTTCAATTAAAGCGTAGGCATCATGAAATGGTTTTGACATCAATGAACCACCAGCAACAACATCAATAACTGATCTAAGAGATCCAACTAATCCATTATAAAATGTTTGAATTATTAAATAATTTGGTATAGCATGGTGTGGACACTTTCTTAGGAGTTCTTTAAATCTTTCTCATGCTTCATAAATAAATTCCCCTTCAAACTGATTAAAAGATGTAATATCATTTCTAAGCTTCATAGTTTTTTATGGTGGAAAATATTTAGTAAGGAATTTTTGTGCTAAATCACCCCATGTTCTGATAGATCCAGGTGCTAACGAATTCAACCACATCTTAGCTTTATCCCTTAGTGAGAAAGGAAATAACCTAAGTCTTATGGCATCATCTAATACACCATTGTATTTAAATGTAGCGCACAATTCTAAAAAATTAGCAAGATGTAAATTTGGATCTTCAGTTGGTGATTCTCAAACTTTTTATTTGAAATCATTTGGATAATAGTAGGTTTAAGCTCAAATGAATTAACCACTATAGTAGGTTTTTAAATACAACAATGAAGTTCATATATAGTAGGTTTGGCATAATCTCTTAAAGGTCTAAACTCTTGATGGATTTCAACATTTTGATTATTTTGGTCTGTCATTTCTATAACTTTTTTGGATTATTCAAAATTTATAATTTTTTTGGTTTTTCTGATTTTTCTAATAATACTTTCTAATTCGTAATCGTAGGGCACTAGTCCTTCGAAACCTGAATTATGCATACACTATCATATAATAAAATAAATTTAAACAAAATAAAATAAGATAAGATAATTTAAAGTTTGCCTTTCTAAAAATAGAAATTTTACTTTCGATTCCCCGATAACAGTGCCAAAAATTTGATCCCTAAATTCAGCTAATATGCAAAGTTCAACAATAATTCAGATTATATTTCACTTATATTTCCTTTGCAACAAAACCAAAAACTTGATCTTGAAGAAAAATAAGAATTTAACTTTTAATTTATATATATTGGGATATTATGCAAGTATATGTATTATTATCAAGTAATATAAAACTTTTTGATTAAGACCTAAATATCAAACCCACAAGGAATTTATACAATATGCATTTATACAATATGCAAGGAATTTATACAATATGCACTTTTAGAAAAATTTTTATTTTTAAAAGATAATTACTTAAACAGAATATATTTTGTAGTAATAAAAATTAAAATATTTTTGGTATTTTTGATATTTTGATAAGACAGTAACAACTTAAAAAGATAACTAGAGTTCTGTAGATGAAAAGCACTTAATAGGAAAAATATCTTTCTTCCTATCAAGAATTAATAATAAGTTTAGGAGTTCTGTTGGGAAAGTATACAAATTGTGTTGTGCCAAATAGAAGCAATAATATTCTTTACCCTTACTAGAGTTACTATAAAGAACAATGACTAATTTAAAGTTTGAGTAGTTTTGAAGACCAGTTAGGCAGGGAAGATACTAGCTCTCACTCTAGAGTTCCCTCGATTCCCTCCACCTGGGAGCTAACATCTCGTATCAGAACCTAAAATAATAAACCAAGTTCGGGGCTTTAATCTGTCACTTTAAAGTCCTCTAACTCTACACGCTTTAGTGAATATTTCCCTATTTATTTGCACTCAATCATATGATATACATTCTCATTCATTCAAACTCTTGTGATTCTCTCTAATTGTTGACTGAAACAATACCAGCCCAGTTCTAACATGTTCTCACGATAAATTTTAACATCTGGATTGGCCAAATCAAGACGTAAATGAAGTGCATAGATTTAAATCATCACAACTTCTTCCAACATTAAAGATCAATACTCTCCAAAATTTCCATCCAAAACTTAATTACTTATCATTTTAAGAAGAAAGATAAGGAAAATTACTCAGAATCCATGGAGAAAATAAAACCACACTTTAGTTTAAAAGAAGAAATCATTGTTAAACTAACAACATGTCTCAATTAAAACCAAAAGTAGTCTCAAAGCAAAAAGGTAAAAACTTATCTCAAATTCTCCACCAAACTCTTGAAGTTCTTTTGAATCACTTCTCTTTACAATCACTAAAAATAAACTAACAAAAAGGATAAAATATAAGTGAAAGTGGTGCTTGGAAATCTCTCCAACTAACCCCCCAATTTGATGAACTTTCAAAACTTTCCAAGTATTTTTAGACTCTTCTCAAAGTCCTCTCTTCTTTATTTCATAGTTTTCCAAGAGGTGCCTTAAAAACTCTTCAAAATGTGTCCCAATTTGATGTATTTCCCAAAGAGTGTCCCAATTTGATGTATTTTCAAAATGTGTCTTGATTCGATGTATTTGCCCAAGAGATGCATGATTTTGTGATAATTTTTGTCCATGTTGGTTATAACCACCTATTAAGCCAATGGGTGCCTCAAAACCTCTTCAAAATTCATAGAAATCAACTTTACTCATTTAGTAACTACCATTGGCACTTAAGCGTGGGACCTTTGGCTTTTAGGCGTGGCCTTCACTGTTTAATCTGTGCGTAAGCGCAAGATCTGGTGCTTAGGCGCCAAAACTCATTTACACATTTTTTACATTTTTGCTTCAATTTTTATCCTTTTTCACTCCTTTAAGCAATTTTCACCTTTTTATTTGTATCTGCAAGAAAAACACAAAAATACCTTCCATTAAAGCACAATATCTGAAAAATAGGTATAAAAATGTGTCTAAAAATACTATATATTTTAGGTGTATCAGTATATCATTTTTAGGTATTTAGAGCAAAAATGACAAGAAGGACAAAATTTGGAGCCATAACAAGAAATTTTTGAATTCTGGTGCATGATGCACCAAATTAATGCATGATGTGTCGTTTGACCGAGGCTTGGTGCATGATGCGCCACAGATGTCCTTTTAAGGATTAAGGTGGTTTGAGACAAATCTTGCATGAATTTTCAAAGGGACACGTGTTCTACACACCTATTGGAGTAATTCAAAGCATCTAGATACTTTAGAAGGTGCTTTTATGAAGGGATATGTCCCTTAGATTAAATGACACATCCTTTGAATTCAAAAGAATTGACTTTTGGAGAAAATTTTGGAGGAAATTTTGAATTCCTTTTAAAGAGAGGAAGCCCAAAATAAAAGAGGAAGACTTCAAGGAGTTAACGAGGGGGGACAGAAAGGATAAGAAAGTGGGTAGTGTGAAAGGCAAGAAGAAGAAGAGGAGATTTTCTTGTAGGATTGTAAGAGGGGAGGGAAGGTGGGAGGGAAGGTGAGAGATTTCGGTGAGAGATTTCTTCTTTATTACACTTCTAAGAGAGAATTGAGTCACTTGAAAAGAAAGAATGTCTTGGAAGACTTTTAGGAACTTGATTGGGAAAGATTGTGAGATAAGTTGTGTCTTTTATTTCTTTTATTTCTTAAACTTATTTTTGTATATGGAATCCATGTTTTCTTATATCCTTCTCATGAATTCTGAGTAGTATTCTTTATCCTTCTCCCTACTTTGAGATATGGTTTTCTAAGGAATTGATTTTGTTTTCTATGGTTTTAAATGTCAATAATTTGTGATTATTTGAACTCAAATATTCATTTACTTTTTGATCTGGCCA
This sequence comes from Phalaenopsis equestris, assembly GCF_001263595.1. Classification (NCBI taxonomy): domain Eukaryota; kingdom Viridiplantae; phylum Streptophyta; class Magnoliopsida; order Asparagales; family Orchidaceae; genus Phalaenopsis; species Phalaenopsis equestris. The sequence continues at coordinate 27,656 of NW_018242500.1, forward strand.
ATTGAAATGTTAAAAAATGTTAAGAACATATGTTCTAAAAAGCTTTATGATTTCTATAATAGGGGGAGAATCATAGTTAATTTCATGGGAGTGTTTTCATCCATGTAATTAAGTGCAAATAAATAGGGAAATATACTTTGTTGGATGCAGAATTGGAGATTTTAAGGTGACATATTGAAATCCACAATTTGGTCGAGTTGATTGGAAACTAATGTGAGAGTGTTAGCCCTCAGAGGAGGGAGTAGTGGGAGCTCTGGAGTGACCGCCAATATCCTCCCAGCCTAACGACGGATCCAGCCTAACCACGGAATTAAGGACCAAATTCTGGATTATTCAATGTTCTTTATAGCACTTGAAAGAGGGTAAAGAATAGGATTGCTCCTATTTGATACAAAATAGTTTATATATATATTTTTAAAATGATTTTAATTTGTTCACAATTCATATACTCATTATATACGGGAAGGATGCTTTCTTAAATTTGAATCTTCCATCAATAAAAACTTTGTTTAATTTTTGTAATTTTACATTTGAAAGTTTGGTTTTTAGATAATTAACTTTATCTTTTAACTGCATTTATATAACATTCACCTTAGTAGTTAATATTCAAACTTTGCACTTTACTTTTATTTTTTGAAATTTTAAATTATAAAATAATTTTCAGAATGAACTTGTAGGTTTTTCAAACTTCCCTGTGGGATTGATATCTGGAACTCCATTAGAGCTATTTATTATTTGAACGATAAATATACTTACATTGATTTTAAATGTGATTTGGCAGTTTAAAAATATTTTTAAAGATAAATTATATTGATAAAAGGTATTTTTGTTGGAATTATATTGCATATTTATTGTTATATCTACCGTGTGTATTTTGTAATATTGAAAGATATTTGCAAAATTTACACACTAAATCTACCCGGATCAAGTTTTTGGTGTCGTTGTCAGGGAAGTAACGGAAAGTATTAGTAAGTTATTTTATTTTATTATAAAAAAATAAAAAAGAGTTTTTGGAGTTTAATTTTGACAATTTTCTTATTTAAGTGTGTTTGCTTACTTTTAATTACTTGCTTTTTTATGCATAGTGTAAGATATCAAAATTTAGTACCTTATGATTCTGAATTAGAGAGAACTATTAAGAAAATTTAAAAACAACAACAACAAATAGATCGTTTTAGTAAAATGGCTTGCAATTTGAGTAAACCTGTAATTGAAAATGAAGATCATTAGAGACATTTAAGAGATTATGTTAATCCTACAGAAGATGAAATTCATTTGAGCATACAGAACCCTGTTGTAGCTGCCAATTCATTTGAGTTTAAACTTGTTATTATCTAAATGGTACAAAAGAAACAGTTTGGAGGAACACCAACTAAAGATCCAAATTTACACCTTGCTAGTTTTCTAGAATTGTGTGCTACATTTAAATAAGATGGAGTGTCGAATGATGCTGTCAAACTTAAACTTTTTCCTTTTTCACTAAGGGAAAAAGCTAAGATGTGGTTAAATTCATTAGCTCTTAGATCTATCAGAACATGGGGAGGTTTTTCACAAAAAAAAATTATCAAAAAATTTCCCACCCTAAAAAAATGCTAAGCTTAGATATGATATCACATCTTTCTATCATTTTGAAGAGGAATGAATTTATGAAGCGTGGGAAAGATTTAAAGATCTCCTTAAAAACTTTCCACACAATGCGTTGTTAGATTTGTTAATAATTTAAACTTTTTATTATGGGTTGGTTGGATCTCTTAGATCAATAATTGATGTTATTGCTGGTGGATGATTAATGTAAAAATAATTTGAAGAAGCGTATTTGTTAATTGAAGAGATGACTACTAACAATTTTTAATGGCCCTTTGAAAGGGTAAATCTAAAAAGAGTAGCTAGTATTCATGATTCTGATGCAGTATCTATGTTCGCTAGCCAAATAGTCATTATATCAAATAAGATAGATCAATATGGAATGAATTATTCTCAGCCAACACCTATGCTTGAGGAAAACACATTGGGACAAATGATAGAATCTCAATCATCATATGAAACTTTAAATACAATAAATAACCTATCTAATAATCCAAATCATTCTAAAAAAATCATTCTAATAACCCTTATGTCAATTATAATAATGGTTGGAAGAATCATCCAAACTTTAGTTGGAATAACAATAGTTTTAATGTTGTCAATCCGCAATGGGGAAACAATACTGTGAACCCATTGGGAAACTCCAACAATCAACGAAATCAAGCTTATAAACCTTATTACCCCCCAAGTTTTAATAATTTGCAGAGAAAGGAGGAAAAGTTATCAAAGGAGGAATTGATATTGCAAATGAGAAGTCAATTATAAAGTCAAGGAGCTGAAATTAGAAAGATGAAAAATCAATTGGGATGTATTGCTACCACACTTAGCAATAGACCTCTAGGAACATTGCCTAGTAAAGTTGAAGTAAATCCTAAAGATCAGAAAAGATCAGAAAAAAGAGTAATCAGAAAAAAGAGTAAATTAAAGCTACTCAACTAAGGAGTGGAAAAGTATTAGAAAATAGAGTTTAACAAGAAGTTAAAATTAAAAAAGATGTGGAAAATGAAAAATCTAATGAAGATTTTCAGTTTGAGGGAGAACGTTGTATTAAACCAATGAAAATATCTGTAGAAAGACCATCACCTCCATTTCCTTAAAGATTAAAGCAGAAAAATAGAGATTACAAAATTTCTAGATTTTTGGAAATTTTAAGGAAATTAAATATAAAAATTCTATTTGATGAAGCCTTAGAACAAATGCCAAGCTATGTGAAGTTCATGAAGGATGTAATAAATAAAAAAAGGAAGTTTGTAGATAATCAGACTGTTGGACTGAGTGAAGAGTGTAGTTCTATAATTAAAAAAAAACTACCTGGAAAACTTATTGATACTAAAATTTTTACAATTATTTGTACTATTGGTGAATGATTTTATGGTAAAGCTTTATGTGATTTAGGAGCCAATATTAATCTTATGATGTTATCAATTTTCAGAAAGTTAGACTTATGAGACATTTCACCTACTACTGTAACTCTTCTATTAGTTGATCGTTTGATTACCTATCCTAAAGGAGTTATATAAGATGTTTTAGTAAAGGTTGATAAATTTATCTTTCCTTTAGACTTTATTATATTAGATATAGAGGAAGATAAAGAAATTCCTATAATTTTAGGAAGACCATTCCTAGCAACTGGAAGAGCTTTGATAAATGTGTAGAAAGGAGAAATAAATATGAGAGTTATTGATCAAGAGGTTACATTTAATACTTCAAAATCAATGAGATTCCCTGTAAAAGAGCAAGAGATTGAATGCGTCAGAATGGATATTAACGAATATTTAAGCCATTAATATTTTAAAAAGACTTTTGAAAGAGAATTTGAAAAGGAATACATGGAATATCAAGATGAGGATAAAATTCAAGTTGAATCTACGGAAGTGAGTAAGGAGGATTTCAATTATGTTCAGGAAATATTTGAAATGTTAGATCCTATAGAAAGTAATAAAAATTTTATTTCATCTGTTGAGAAACCTCTTGAGCTAGAACTAAAAACACTTCTTACACATTTGAAGTATGCATTCTTAGGAGATTTATCTACATTACCTGTTATAGTATCCTTAGTATTAATAGATAAGAAAGAACAAGATTTGTTGAAAAGTTTGAAAAGACATAAGAAAGCCTTTAGCTGATATTAAAGGAATCAGTCCTTCAATTTGTATGCATAGAATTTTTTTAGAAGATCAACATGAACCAAGAGTTGATTCTAAAAGGAGATTTAATCCGATGATGAAAGAAGATGTGAAGAAAGAGATTTTAAAATGGGTAGATGTTGGAATAATATATCTTATTTCAGACAGTGCTTGGGTAAGTCCAATTCATTACGTTCCAAGGAAGAGAGGTGTGACTGTAGTGACAAATGAGCATAACAAATTAATATCAAGATAACAAGTCACTAGTTGAAGACTCTATATAGATTATAGAAAATTAAATTCTACCACGAGGAAGGATCATTTTGGTTACCTTTCCTGGACCAGATGTTGGATAGGCTGACTGGGCACAAATATTTTTATTTTCTAGATGGATATATCAGTTATCATCAAATACATATTGCTCTAGAGGATCAAGAAAAGAATAAAAACTTTTACTGGTACTTATGGAATGTTTGTTTTTCAGTTAATGCCCTTTGGATTATGAAATTAATCTACAACATTTCAAAGATGTGTGATGTCAATTTTAGAGATTTGATTGAAAAAGGGATTGAGTTCTTCATGGATGATTTTTCTATATTTGGAACTTCATTAAAAATATTTTTATATCATTTAGAGAATGTTCTGGAATGTTGTAAAAAGACTAATCTCATATTGAACTAGGAAAAATGTCAATTCATGGTTGTAGGAGGAATTATGCTTGGACATAAAATTTCAAAAAAGGACATGGAAGTAGATCCTGCAAAAATACAGGTTATATCAAACCAACCTCCACCTACTATAGTATGAGGAATTAGGAGCTTTTTAGGACATGTTGGAATTTATAGAAGATATATAAAAGATTTTTTAAAAATTACTAAATATTTATGCCAACTTCTGGAAAAAAAAATACATAATTTGACTTTAATCAAGATTGTCTTAAAGCCTTTGAACCTTTAAAGGAAAAGTTGATCATTGCACCTATCATTGTTTCACCTAATTGGGAGAAAACTTTTGAACTATTGTGTGATGGAATGGATTATGCTATTGGAGCTATTTTAGGGCAAAGATATGATAAGATTTTTAAAGTCATATACTATGTTAGTAAGACTCTTAATGATGCTCAGATTAATTACACCAACAATGAAAGAGAGTTATTAGCCATTGTGTATGCTTTTAATAACTATAGATCATATCTGATTGGAGCTAAATGTGTTATGCATTCTAACCATTTGGCTATTAAATATTTGATGCAAAAGAAGGATGCTAAACAAAGATTAATTAGATGGGTACTTCTAATGCAAGAGCTTTATTTTGTAATAGTTGATAGAAAATGGGATGATAATCAAATTGCTGATCATCTATCTGGGCTAGAACATGAAGAAATACTTGATTTGGAAAAAGAAATTAATGAAACTTTTCCTGACAAAGAACTTTATGCTGTAAAAGGATGGCAAATAACTAGGAACGTTGATATTATAAATTTGTAAATTATATTGTTATTGGTACTTTACCTTATAGACTGACAAAACAGCAGGAAAAGAAATTCATTCATGATACAAAATCTTATTTTTGGGATGATCCTTATTTGTACAAATAATATAAAGATTTAGTAATGAGGCAATGTGTGCCTTATAAAGAAATTCATGAAATTATTCAAAAATGTAATGATTCTAAATTTGGAGGTCATTTTGGAAATGATAGAATTATTCATGAAATTTTGCAATCTGGATTTAATTGACCTACTCTATTTAGAGATGTTAATATATATACAAAGTAGGTAATATTTTAAAAAGAAATGAAATGTCTCTAAATTTTAATTTGGAAATTGAAATTTTTTATGCATGGGGATTAAATTTTATGGGACCGTTTATACCTTCGTTTGGAAATATAGATATTGATTGTTGTGGATTTGTTTCAAAATGGATTGAAGCAATTGATTAGATGTGATGATTAGAGTGTTTCAAAATTTTTAATTAAAAGTATTTTTACAAGATATGGAATGTGGAGAGTAATCATTACCAATGGAGGATCTCATTTCAGGAATGCAACAATTGCGGGATTGTTGGAAAAATATAATATAATGCATAAAATTGCAACTGCTTATCATCCCTAGCTAGTGGTTTAGCAGAAGTATGTAATCGTCAAATTAAGAGAATTTTGTAAAAAAGTGTTAATCTTAATAAAATGGATTGGTCTATTTATAAGACAATTTCCCCATATAGAGAATTTTTGGGAAGACTTATCACTTGCCAGTTTAATTGGAGCATAAAGCTTATTGGGCTATAAAATAATTTAATTTTAATTTGAAAGAAGCTGGTGAGAAAAGATTATTACAATTGAATGAGTTTGAGGAAATTAGGAATGAATCTTATGATATGATAATGCATGAATCTTATGATAATGCAAAGATTTATAAGGAAAAGATTAAAGAATGACAAGATCAAAAAATAATAATAATAAAATTTGAACCTAGATAAGAAGTTTTATTATATAATATAAAATTGAAATTATTTCCTGGAAAATTGAAGTCTAGGTGGAAAGGGCCATTCAGTGTTATAAAAAGTCTATCCCTATGGAGCAGTTATTATTGAAGACCACAAGACTGGAAAAATATTTAAAGTGAATGGACATAGATTGAAACCATACTTTGATGCTCAAAGACCAGCTTTTAATGAAACTGTAATATTGGGTCTGTCGGGGCTAAAAGGTTGAGGAGTTGTGAAGTTGTTGGTTGCCAGGATGGATATCCCAACACCGGTTTTAATTTAACTTAATATATAATTTAGAAAATAGTATTTTGAATTTTTTTAAAAAAATACAAGACCGTACTGATCTCATATCCCCCATTAGTTTAAATAAACAAGCCTAATACCACAAATAATGTATTCATCCAGAAGGAAAAACACACTACTCACTGGTAAGACTTAATTAAATAAACTAAAGATTGTATGACATCCGTTAAGTCTGTGAAAGCATTTTTTATTTTAAGTCAAAAAATTCTCCTATTTAATATGAAGGATTAAATAAGATTTATATTAAGTTGGGTTTGGAAATGCTTCTTATAGGGGCACTCCTCTATAGTTAATTACATCCCAGATAATCAAAGGCATGTAAGAAAACTCTCGATAAAAATTAGAGGATATAATCTTCAAGCAGTTCGAAGGAATAGAACATTTCAAGAAGATCATACAAAGAGGTGTAAAGGGGATTGACTCAAATTTAGAACATTTTCTGTTAGAATCCAAAGGGAGAGAGGCTAGGGGATGTCATAGATTTAGAGGAGAACCTCGGTAACTTCCCAAAACTATCGTAATGTTTGGCTTTAATTTTGGAAATTAGAATTATTGAAGGTTTCATCCAACAAATTTTATTAATTAGGGCTTACATTCGTGTAAAACGATCACAAAGATATTTTAGAAGATGTGAGGATTTTGGTCATAAAGAAGGATAACCTTAGAATCCTAAGGCGAGTTAGGGCTTATATTGTATAGTAGAACCATACAAAGGCCTAAAGATAAGTTGTGGATTTAACTTGCATAAGCAAACAACCTCAAAGTTCTATGGACTGCTGTTTAATTCTAAGGAATGATTTAGCTGGTGTAGACAGGCTTTGTTATTGAAGATGGACATGCTGCCCATAATGCTAGCTATAAGCTCCTCGTCGTGGTGAGTTTAAGTTTTCAAATGTGTCAAGCTACGATGTAAAATCAAGTGTTTCCTATGGTTAAGGTTATTTAAATTTTATGGGGGATATTAAATTTGATTAGATCGACACCAATTAGGATCCCATGATTCCTTTGTTCCGGCACCACTTTTTTCTTTCAGATTCACTTATTCCAAATAAGTTTACTAAACTCAACTTAATGAGTTCCATACTTTCATTTAGGTCGTAGGAAGTTTCGTTAGCAACTGTAGGTTACCTCCTCCGAGGGATTCCCAATCCTCTGATAGAAACGTTTTAATTTAGTTGTAATTTTTGTTTTGTGATGTTTGTGAATAATTTTTGAGTTGTCTTATATTTTGCATATTATTGTGGTGAATTTTATCTTGTTTAATTTTTAGTTTTAGTTCCAGTTTTAGTTTTGTGGATATCATTAATGTTTCACTTTTGACATGCAGAGTGGCATCATGATTTAACATGCAAGTTCATGAGTAAGACAAGTACAGTAAAGAAAGTGCAGGAAAAGAATGTGATGTAAACTATAAAAGTGTACCCGTCGAGTTTTCTCATTCCTCCACTTGAATGTTCAGTACTTGCAAGGCATATTTATATATATACAGTTTTGGAGGAATTAAAATATGCTGGTAGGAAAAACAGAAAGTACATGTCTGAGGTACGTCAAGTTTTCTCATATTCTTTTAGATATCTTGACCGGTACATAATGAGTTTAATCATGCTTCAAGATATCTAAAAGAATATGAGAAAGTTCTAGGGATTGGACCCTAAATATTCAACAATCTCTTGAAAAATCTTGAGTTCATTCAAACTCATTATGTTGCTTAATAACTCATCTTTATCATACCCTTATGCTCAATGAACTGATATTCTAACCAACCCTAAGGATGGGGTAATTATCACTTGATGTTTTATTTATAAATTATCTAGGTAAATGCTCTTTGGGGGCAATTTGGTCTAATTAAGGAGCTTAGCAATTTGATTTTAAAGATGGGCTTGTAGTATTTTAAAAGGTTTTAAGTTAGTTATAGATCATCTTCTAAACCTCATTAAACAAAATTTTAATTAAGCTTGGTTCAATATTAAGCCCCTTAAAAATTTAATGGGTATATTTGTAATTATAAAAAAGAATTAAATTTTTATACCTTTAATCCTTATCATGAGTCATAAATCATTTCAAATTTATTAATTTGGGCTTAAAATCAGTAAGTTATGATCTTCCAAAAATCAAACCCCTCATCTTAATATCTTTTTATATATTCTTCCAAATTTCATTAATTTTAAGTATTTACAAATTTATCCTTTATAAGACCAAAATGAGATTAGTTGCTACCATTTATCCCTTTCATATTTCAATCATCAAAACACATCAATTATGATTATTTAATGCCCATTTAGCCCTTCGGTTAAGCCTAAATTTTAATTAACCCTTAAATTCCAACATTACCCTTTCTGTCCCTAGGAACATAACACCCCATAATTCATTAAATTGAACTCAAATGACTTGAAAAGTCTATGTTACCCCACTCATGGGTTAATTAAAACATCAGAGGTGAAAATGTGTTTTTTCTGAATTTAGTTAATTTTATAATCAATTTTAATGCAAAAATGGAGATGTTAAATGAAAATGTGATAACTCAACCAAAACAAAACCTCTATCCTTAAGAAAACTATTGGAGGTTCATATAGGCTAGAGGACCACTTGGACCAATTTTCACAATTTTTAGAGGTTTAATTTCATATTTAGAATTATTTGTTTAGTTGGAGCATTAATTAAATATAAAATATTTTTTAAGTAAAAAATTAAGTTTAATGCTTTTATTATATCTCTCTGAGTTCAAGGAACCTAAAAAAATAAATTTCATAATTTTGTGATTAATATTTTAATTTTTGGAATTATTTTAGTGAAAAATTAAAGAAAATTCATTTTAAGGCTTTAAAAATTAATATCTTGACTTAGAGAATTGAAAAAATTGTTTTAATTAGTTTAAAGTGATCAACAAGTCAAATGTGACATTTTAGTGTGTTTGTAAAATTTTTATAATTTTTGTAATTTATATTTAAAATTGTAATTATTTAAATTCTAAAAAATAGCTAAAAAATTAAGTATTTATTTTAATTCTAAGTTTACTTTTCTTAGATTCTTCTGGTCATAAGGAGCTTCCAATACCAATTTAGTGATTTTTTGAGTTGTATCTTAATTATTATAATTATTTTAATACCAAAAATGTTATTTCACTTGATTAATCCATTTGAGTGATTGAATTAACTCTAATTGACTTCAAATTTTTATGGGAAGCATTTCAAACATTAAATTACAATGTAGAATGATATTTATGTCATTTAAATTTATAATTACTTCAAATTAATTTAATTTTATTTTTTAAGGTTGGTGAGAATTAGGATTATTTTAATTGAGTTAAACTAAGTTTATATTTTTCTTAGGATCCTCTAACCACAGTGAACCTACCAAAAAAAATTTTGTATTTTTCTCATGAGTAATTTAATCTTAATAATAATTTTACCAAACAACGTCCATTAACTTGAAAATTAGATATCTCTAGTTAGAGATGCCCCCTAACCTTGGAAAAATCAGGGGAGATACCCAACAATAGAGACATCAGAACCCACATGGTTTCATGCCATGGTAAAATGTCTATGCAAATAAAGAATAAAAATAATAAAAACACTATTTAATTAATTAAAACTAATACATGCATCAAATTCACATGAAATTATTTTGACATTGTTCTACTCTGTTCACTGAGCAAGAGGGTATTTTTATTTTATTTTTGTGATTTTTCTACCAAATATATGCATTTTGAAAGTTTTGGCCATTAAGTAATTCAAGCAAAATCCCTATTTTTCTACTTAAGTGACGTGGCACGACCTCAACTTAGGCAGATTCAAACTTTCCACGCGGCATCTTCTGATTTGACACCACTGGACACCTTAGTGCTGGCTTGGCCCGCTGTTCATGTTCCACTACTCTGTCCAACTCCATCACCACTATCCAATTGATACACACGGAAGCAGATGACATCAGTTCATCATCTTTGAATCACTAGCCCGAGAGCTGTCAAACTTCAAACCTTAATATCTCTCTTGATACTTGACCAAATTAAGTGCGGTTTATTTCTATGGACTCATATTGACTAGGAGAACATATTCATATGGTTGAACAAGCCTTAATTCAAGTCTATAAGCATGTAGAATTAAATGAAGCTCAATTTAATGAGAGAGTTCAATACTTATTGCCCAAGAGGTGTGGCCACAGTTGGGTGCTTCCAACCTCAAGCCACGGTGAAATGACTAGGTTTGATTTGGACTAAGGCAAATTTAGGGTTCAATCAAAGTCCACATTAGGGTGGTCTGGTGATGGGGCTTTATGGGGGATCTTCTTCTTTCACTCAGGGGATGGCGTGGGTCCAATTAATTGGTATTTGGTGGAGTTTAGAGGGATGTCCTATTTTTGGCTTGATTTTGAGCTTTAAAATTGAGCTGAGGCAGTGGATTTAAAGGCTTGAGGATGGTTGGATTGAACTTAATAGGTCTTGAAGAAGCTCTGGGATCAATTTGGCAAAGTCTCTACAAGGAATTTCAAGCTCTCCCCTCTTGGCCAAGGAGGGTGAGTTTAAATAGAGGGGGAAAGAGAGGCAATTAGGGGCAGTTGGTAGGTGCCATAAGTTGCTTTGGTGAAGAGGAGGAAAGTGCAACAATACAATTGGAACGAGCCAACTTGGTTGGGTTTAATTTTCAGTTTTTGCCTAAGTGGAGCATTTGGGCTTGGCTTTTCCGGTGGCCAAGGTGGTCACCATCTGACTCAGGGAGGTCAGAGCTTGGTTTTGGTGAAGTAAATTTGGGTTGTCCATGTGCAAAGGTTTTGGATTGAATTAGTATGGGGAAGGGTCATTTTTTGTCACTTTGGGTCAAAGCATGGGATTCGGCTGAGTTCACCCACTAAGGTTGGTTTGGGCTGAAGAAAAATTAGCTAGTTCAACTTAATCATTGGGGATAAGTCACCATCCAAAGAGATTTGGATAAACATGATAAACATGGGTTAGAGTGGAGTGATTCGTGGGAGGGGTTAAAAAAATCTAAAGAATAATTGAAAGTGGCTTGGCCTCTGGCCAAAAATATCTTGATGAGGTGGCCAGGCTCGCATGACTCACCAATGGCTTGGGAGTAGCTTCATGGCTTCCCTTTGGCTTTGTGATCTTTCTTGAGGAAGGATTTTAAAATTATGGGGTTTTTTTGTGGAGTTTGTCATGAGGCTTGATATGGAATGATTTTAGCATGAACTTAAAACATACGGAATGACTTTAATCAAATGGGTGACGAAGAGAAAAAAAATGTCATGTGGGCTTTGGATTTGGGCTTGATGTTGAATTTGGGCTAAATTTTGTGTTATTTGAATGTTTAGTTTGGTATAGGAAGATATCATGAATATTCTGGAAGTGATTTCAAAAAATTTGAATTGAATTTAAAGGCCAATTTGGTGGATTTAATCATATGATCAAAATTGGTGCTTTTTTATTAAGGTAAAATTAGGCTTGCAATTGGGTTAAATTGATCTTGTATTTTGTTGAATATGGGATTAGGGATATTTAATTTTAGTTTGGAATTGAAATTGGGCAAGATTAGGGCCACTTGGGCCAAGATTTAGGTTAATTTGGGGAAATTGGGCCCTTAAGGGTAAATTTGGGGCTTTTGGACAAATTGGGTAAAATTGGTCAAATTGGGTCTATGTGATGGTTAAAAATTGAAATTGGGAATATTTCAGATGATTTTGGAAAATTTTTGAATTTTTGGAATTTTTGAAATTTTCGGGTCATGACAAGCATTTTGGTAATTTTTGGCAATTTTGGGTGTATTTTCGGAATTTGGTGATTTAGGTAAATTTTCGTCAATTTAGGTAGTCATGAGTAGTTTGAAATGATTTTTTTGGTAAATTTGGGTATTTTGGGATTTTTGGCAAAATTAGGGTTATATGGGCATTTTGGTAATTTGGTGATTTTGGGCTAGCATGGGCATGTAAGCCATGAAGCCATGCCAAACCAATAGGAGCCAGATGAGGATTCATCCATCTTAGCCAAGGACTTAGGGGTATAAATTCATTCATATGAGCTTTCTAGAAGGAATCATGGGACCAAATTACGGGGTCTTAGGGTTTGGGGTATGCAAGAAAGTTTAGTGTGTGCAAGCTATTTCAACCATCACCAGACCACCTAGGGTTAGTCCTAAGGTCTAACCATCCTATGGGAGAATCCCCTTGAGTTTCCCCATACTGACTCCATCTATTACGTGGTAGAGGTTAGGACCAATATGTGGAACTTCAAGTTGAACGAAGAAGTATTTGAAATTTCTAATGATGAGGGGTCCTTTTTTAGTCTTCTAGGAATAGTCAACAAGAAAATATAATGGCTATACCCTAGGCTACTAAAGAGCAAAAAACTAGACATCAACAAAAAATGAGGTCAACAAATGGACCCCCGATAGCTGTGGTGTGCCCGGCAAGCACACCACACATAATGGCATTGACTGACGAGATCAACAAAACCAACATAGATTTTTTAAGTCAACAGACAAAGAAGAAAGAGTAGATTTTAGTGAGAATTATTTTTACAAGGAAAGAACTCCCGCTAGGGATTAAAAGGTGGGTTTCAAATTATCAGGTTTTGGGTACATTGAAGGACAAGAATTGGGATTCAGGTATTGACCCCAAGATGGGAATTAAAATTCGGGTATCAATCATGGATGGTGAATCAGATGCCTTACTCTATTTAAGGTGGTCTTAAATCAATATTGAAGAATGAGAACAGAATGCCTTGGATAATTCGAAGGGCTCATTCCCTCAACCCCTAAAGTTTGATATTTTGACCATTATAAAGAAATCCAGAATCAGATGTCTATATCCTCTTCCTCTAAATTGGAAATGAGGATCATTGTCAAGCAATGCATAATGGAATGTTTGTATCCTCTTCATCTAAAGTTGATATGTGGATCATTGCAAAGCAATGAGGAATCAGATGTCTGTTCCTCTTCCTCTAAAGTTGATATGAAGATCATTGCAAAGTAATGCAAAATCGGATGATTGTAGCCTCTTCCTATAAAGTTGATATGTGGATCATTGCAAAGCAATGTGGAATTGGATGTCTGTATTCTTTTCCTCAAAAGTTGATATGTGGATTATTGCAAAGAAATGCAAAATCGGATGTCTGTATCCTCTTCCTCTAAAGTTGATATGTGGATCATTGCAAAGCAATGTAGAATCGGATGTCTATATCCTCTTCCTATAAAGTTGATATTTTATGAAAACATATCACTATGTTGGGAAGGAAAGCTCAAGGACTCAAATCCAGCCGAAGAGGTAGCAGAAAAAATCAGACTAAGAAGGAAAGCACAATGACTCAGATCCAACTCAAGAGCTGATTGGGAATATATCAATACATTGGGAAGGAATGCTCAAGGACTTAGATCCAACCCAAGAGGTAGAGGAAAAGATCAGATTGAGAAGGAAAGCACAAAGAATCAGATCCAACTCAAGAGCTGATCAGGAATATATCACTACATTGGGAAGTGTCGGCACTATTTTTGTTGTGGGTTTTGCTCGTAAGAAGCTGTCGGTCATCGGAATTGAAATCCCGTTGCCCGCTTCGGAAGGAAATTTTTTAAAAATTTTAGTTTTGAAAAAGATGAAGTCAAACTGACTTCATAATTTTCATAGTTTAAATGAAAGAGCGCTTTACCTCAAATCCTGTATCTATCCCGAAGGATGAACACAAGAATTGAGGGTGAGGCTCGATCAAATAAAATAGAGAAAGTTATGACATCCGTTTGGTCTGCGAAACCAATGTATTGGCCGACAAATTCCCCTATTTAATATAAGGAATTAAATAGGGTTTATATTATGCTGGGTTCGGAAAAAGCTTCCTATAAGGGCAAGCCCCTATAGTTAATTACATCTTAGATAA
>NW_018242500.1:44122-44930 GCF_001263595.1 Phalaenopsis equestris
TTACTTAATAATTCATCCTGAATATCCTGTTGCTCAGTGAATATTGATGTCTTGATTATTCCCAAGAATAAGGTAATTATGTGGGTGAAGACCCTGAAAGGGGCAAATCAGTGTTATTGAGAACACTTAGCCAAATTTTTAGTCCTAATTGGACTTGTGGTGTTTTAAAAGAGTTTAATTATGTTGATTTTTCTAATCCTCTTTTAGCATGTGGATTTCAACTTAAGTTCACCACTAAGTCCTTAAGACCTAAGTGAGTGTATTAAACATGCGTATTAATTTTGAAAAGATTTAAAACTTTTAAGTGATCATTATCAAGATCATTTAAATATCATTTTTGATAAAACAAGGGTATTAAATCATTGATTTTCAAAGTTATAAGATATTTGCTGATAAAAAATCAGTCATTATAAGATTTTCCAACTCGATTAACATGTTTGCAGAAGATAAGCCCAAAAATACAATGAGTCCAAAAACATGGAACATATTCATAATAGGGCACATGAATGAAAATGTTTTTGAGTGGCAGCAGAGAAGAAATATAAACATTTAGCTAAAACATTTCCATATTTCTTTTACACTTCATAAGCCATACACCAAGAAGTAAAGTTTTAAACAGTACTCTGATAGTTTGTCAAATTTAAGTCAAATGATTTTGAAATTTTTATATAACCCTACTGATAGGTTAATTAAGATATCAGAGGAGAAAATATGGATTTTCACAATTTAATTTAATTCATATAATTATTTTTATGCAAAAATATGCATTGTTAAGGAAAATTCCAAAAGATGATCAAGACAACTCCTA
>NW_018242500.1:45436-45914 GCF_001263595.1 Phalaenopsis equestris
TTGGGATTTATTGGGAATTTTTTTGGAATTTTTGGAATTTTTGGAATTTTTAGATTTTTAGTCATGGAGGGCTATCTTGGTAATTTGGTCATTTTTGGAAGTTTTGACAAATTTGGATGTATTCAAAGTGTTTGAAATGGATTTTGATCAATTTTGGGTATTTTATATTTTGATTTTTAAAAATTATAAAATTATTTCCTAAGACTACTCTGACCATAGGGAACTCACATGAATATTTGTAGAATTTTCTAAGCCATAAGCAATTTTCTATTATTATTTGAACAGAAAATACTTAAGAACCTAGAAAATTAAGATCTCTATCTAGAGATCTCCTATGTCTTTTGAAAAAATACTCAAATTATTCACCTAGACAGAGGCTACAACATATAAAAATTTGGAGTTAAGGTATTAATTCCATATGAATGGAGAATTGAAAAACCCCTAACCCTAATTTATTTTTGTAAAATAATTTATGCAT
>NW_018242500.1:47665-54297 GCF_001263595.1 Phalaenopsis equestris
AAATTTGGGTCTAACTTGAGCTAGCTTTGGGCTAAGCTTAAATTAATTGTTGTGTTTGGTGTGAAACGTCATTATGAACAACTTTCATGAAGGATGAAAGTTGTTTTGAAATTGATTTGGTGGTTAATTTGAATGGATTTTGATGGATTTGGGTTTAGACCTAAATTAAACCCTTAAGGGTCAAATTTGAGTCTAACTTGAGCTAGCTTTGGGCTAAGCTCAAATTGATTGTTGTGTTTGATCAAAAATGACCTTATAAAGGATTTTAAACAAAAATTGGATGCCAATTTGAGGTCTAAGGCATTGAATTGTTGAGATTTGAGGTGTTAGCCAATATTGGGGCTAATTTGGGGATTTTGTCAAAGATGGTCAAATTGACCAAATTGGACAAAGGTGTAGTTAAACAAAATGAAATTAGGAATATTTTGGATTTATTGGTATTTATTGTGAATTTTTTTGGAATTTTTGAAATTTTTAGATTTTTAAGTCATGGAGGGGCATTTTGGTAATTTGGCCATTTTTGTCAGTTTTGGTAAATTTTAATGTATTCAAAGTATTTGAAATGAGTTTGGATCAATTTTGGGTATTTTGACAAAATTTGGGAATTTTGGCCAAATTTGGGTCCCAAGGGCAGTTGGTCTTTTGCAAAAGACCAAGTTAGGCATTTCACATAGAATTGGATAGATATCCATTCTAAATGAACCATAGATTAATGAAATCCTCATTTTGGGTCCTTATGGATTGGTTTGGAGTTAGAATATTGTGAGGATATTGTGTATCCTAACTCCAAGCCAACACCCAGGGTCAAGGGTCAATCCTAAAGGTCAAGTAATCCTATAGGAACTCCTCTTGAATCCTCTCACAATGATCTTACCTACTAAATGCTAAGAAGTTAAGATCAATTGTGAAACTTCAAATTGAGTAAAGAGAAAGGCTTTGGATTTCTAATGGTGGGGGTACCTTTTCTAATTTTCTAAGACTAGTCAATAGGAAAGTCCTATGGCTAGACCTAGGCTACTAAAGAAGTTTTCCAGACCTCAACCAAATGTGAGGTCAACAGGAAGAAATGCTCAAGGACTCAGATCCAACCAAAGAGGTAGTAGGAGGGAATCAGAATCTCAGTACTAACCCCGAGAACAATATGAAAATAGTGCAGAGAATGTTGCTCCTGCTCATGAAAGACACTATGCAACAAGGTCAAACAAAGTCATGGTGGTCAATACAGGGGGAATGCAAGCCCCCTTCTCATAAATGTTAATTATGCAGCTATTTGGGATGCAGTCGAGCGGTAATATACTCCATCAAATCAGCCTCTTAAAAATAATTTTTATTTCATAAGGCATTGGATCCACCTCATCGTATCTTAAGATTCCCGGGGGGGGGGGGCTCCCTTGCATATATTCAATGAAATTATAACAAAATCCACATTGAATGGTTATTCTACCTTTCTCACGCATCCATTTTCATGACTCTGAATAAGTTTTCGACCTCAGCTGACCAACTCGACCTCTGTCCCTTAGGTCGAATACACAATCCAAAATTCTTTTTTATAATTTTCTGAGAATACCCCGGCATATAGTGTCGGGCCTTCCAAAATGTTGACAATTTTAGCTTGAACTTTTTATAGAACTTAAACTCTCTTTTTTTGACTCTGCACATTCTTTCTAATCTTACTGTGGAAATCTCCTAAACCTGTTGGAGCTGTCTCTTTGACTCAACATCTGCAGGAATCTACATCTGATCTGATTCTGTAGGCAATGAGATGTACGACTCCACATTTGAAAGTGCTACCTCTTGGGCTCCCACACCAGCAGTTATAAACTCTTGAAAAGAACTATTGCAATCCAAATGTAGAACATTGCATCTCGGACATTCAAAAAATACTCCTCAGGTAAATGCTCCCACGGGAATTTCAACATTGCATAGTGGGAAACCCTTGTATAACTCATTGGGTGTTTCTATCTTTATCGGCTCTGTGGATGGTACTAACTAATCCTCTGTATCAGGTGGGCTAGAAGAGGTCTCCTTCATGCATGGTTCATAAAGCTTCCCTTCAAGAATAGGGGAGAGTAGACCAATTGATTCTTTCTGTTGTCTTATTTCTTCTTGGAAAAAGGCTCTATGCTTGTGTTGGTTGGCATTGTGATGCTACGTTCTTCTAAGTGGTTCATCCGACACTCTCTCTTCATCGATACCTACTAATTCCCCTGTCAGAGCAGTTATCAGGGACTATAGAAGGCTGGTTCCTTCTATTGGATATTATTGTTGAGTGATTACTTTCTTCCTCTTCTGTGAGGAGTCTTTTTTGTACCCATCTTTAACAGAGATGGTAATCCTTCCTTTACCGGTTACTGGAAAATCCATCGGAGGATTCTCATATTTTATAATGACTTGATTCAAGTCTAAGTTCAAGTCCAGAATACCACCCTGAGCAGCCCTTTCTTCATGAAGTGCGAGATTGAGGCCATCTCAAAAAGAGAAAATCAACTTGCATCCCGTCATTTCTTCTACATAAGACAGAAAAACATCGAAGTGCTCACATTCATCATGAATAAGAACAAGAATGAAGCACTTAAAAAATTATTGTTATTATTCGCAAATTTTATTTATTTAATTTTAATTTTTTTTTTGTAAATTAGAAACAGGAAAAGACAAACAAAGTGGGCAAATTTCAAATATTTTCATTTTATTAAGGTTAATTTATTACAAAACATGGGACCCAACCACAGATGCCTGGCCAAATGGATAACCGCAGAATAATCAAAATTTCAAAAGCAAATGTTGATTTCAAGCAGCGTCACATTGGGTAGTATATCTTTAAGTAGTTGCCATTGGACAGTAAAGTAGGTCTTACGCTTAGGAATTCAACCAGCAGGTAACTTCCTCCCGAATAAAGTTCCTCTATGATGACTTAGTCCCTCCCAAGTTGGTTCAAATTTTTCACATATTTCGCAGTGTGTAATGATAGGACTTTTGAGAACAAGTACAAGATCACTGACTTTTAACTCCCTCGGGTGGACTAATTTGTCATGAGCCTACACCATCATTGTTTGGTAGAGCTCCAAGTGCTATTGTGCTTCTAGTCATTTCCCCTCAAGACTTTTTAATTCCTCAAGTATGAGTTTCACACTTTCTTTAGAAGTGATTTGGTTGGAGACAACGACTCTGAGAGACGGTGTCTAAACTTCTAGCAGTAGTATGGCCTCAGACCCGTACACAAGCGCGTAGGGTGTACATTGAGTGGGAGTCCTGAACGTTGTCGGGTTTTTCCACAAGGCTTCTAATAGTCTGTTATGCCAATCTCTTTTATTTTCATCCAGTATCTTCTTTAGAATCTGCATGATCTTTTGGTTGAAAGCTTCAGCTAAGCCATTTCCCTTAGGATAGTAGATTATAGAGTATCTCCAATCTATCCTATTTCGTTTAACAAAATTGTTGATCATTATTCTTTTGAAGGCTGTCCCATTGTCGGAAACTACCTTGCGTGGAACATCAAAATGGTAGACTATATTGATCTTGAAGAATTGCAGAACATTTTATGTTATAACCTTTCATAAGGGCATTACCTCTGCCCACTTGGAGAAGTAATCCATAGCTGTGATGATAAATCTGTGTCCCTTATGGAATGGAAGGTATATCAGACCTATTATGTTCATGCCCCAACACTCAAATGGCCATGAGGCAACAATTGGGTGTAGCACATTCAGAGGCTGGTGTAAGACTACCCTACCCCATGCACTTGGCACAAAGGTGACACCTTCTAGTTGTATCCATGCAATTGAATAACATTGCTGGCCAATAATATCATAATCTCTTGATCTTCATCTTCATCTTTG
This sequence comes from Phalaenopsis equestris, assembly GCF_001263595.1. NCBI lineage: Eukaryota > Viridiplantae > Streptophyta > Magnoliopsida > Asparagales > Orchidaceae > Phalaenopsis > Phalaenopsis equestris. Next base: position 51,502 of record NW_018242500.1, read on the forward strand.
GCTCCGACTGGTGAGCACCACATAATCCGGCATGTACTTATTTAATAATATTTTGTGCCTCTGCTCTGCTTAGAAATCTCAGCCACATCTGATCAAACAATCTCCTATAGAGAAAATATCCTACTAGGGCATATGTTATAGCTCTTCTTGTGATGTGATATGACTAAGACTTATCCTCTCACAGCTTTTCAATTTCTAAATATTCTATTAATGGCTTGCGCCAATCTTCATGGATTTCAGCAACTGCAATCATCATTCTTTCTTCTTTTTCAAGACTATGTAAAATTTTGAGGTCGATTTGAGATAAACCTTATCTTCCTTGTACTGTAATATCAATGGAATCCCTCTGCGGACATGTCAGCTCCTTAGCAAGTTTTGCTAGAGCGTCGGCATTGACATTATCTCCCAAAAGAATCCTATATAGAGTGACATTAGGGATCGGCTTGAGTGAATTCATTGTATACCGACGGTATTCTGCTAGCCTTGGTTTCAAAATCTTTTTTGTCTAGTGACTTGTTGAATGAAGAGTTCAGAATCACCATAGATGGTAACGTCTGTTATATCCATCGAGATTGTCAACTCTAATCTAGTGATTAACACTTCATATTCTGCTTTATTATTTGTACACAGCTCTGTCAGGTGATAGGAGAATCTCAACATACCTTTGTCTGGTGTGATGAAAATCAAACCAACCCCTGCTTTGCCCAGTATAACCATTTCTGATCCTTTATCTTTCGTGGCTGATGAAGCCCCATCAAAGTACATTTCACAATGTCAGGCACTGATGGTTTTATTTGGAGTATTTTCTCATCTGGTAGTTCATCATTGAGTGGGGACCTAGTTGAAAGTGGGCGTGCTGCAAGAAAATTTGCTAAAATCTACCCTTGATAATGCGAAGGGGAACAAAAGTTATATCAAAGTGCAATAAAACGATCGACCATCTTGCTAGATGTCCGAAAAGTGTTGGTCGGGTCATTAAATATTGTAACATATTAACTTTCGAAATGAGATTAATTTTATGAGAAAGCATGTAGTTCCTAAGCATTTGGGTGGTGAAAATGAAAGCTAGACAATGCATCTCGATATGCAGATATTTTATCTCATTCGGTATTAGGTGTCGACTTAGGTAGTAGAGTGTATTTTCCTTACCCTCATTATTGACATGGGCTAATAAGGCTCCGAGAGAGTCGTCTAAAGCTGCGGTATAAAATATCAATAGTTTTCTCGGGGTAGGCGGGATAGGGGTTTCCAAAACTTGAGGTGCATTAAGTATCGTTTAACATCCTCGAAGGCCCGCTGACATCTCTCTTCCCAAACAAATTTGACATCCTTTTTAATTAATGTTGAGAAGGGTTGACACCTACCTGAGAGATTAGAGATAAAATGTCTTAAATATACTGACTTTCCTTGGAAGGAACATAGTTGTTTCAAAGTTTTTGGAGGAGGCATTTCCAAGACAGCTTTAACCATATCCGAATTGATAGCAAATCCCCGATGACGAACAACGAATCCTAGAAATTTCCCAGAGGTAACGCCAAAGGCACACTTTAAGGGATTCATCTTAAGATTATATTGTCGTAATCATTCGAACATGATCCTCAAATCATACGAATGGTCTATTTTCTATTTTCTCTTGATAACTAAATTATCCACGTAGCACTCCACTTGGTTTTGAATGAGGTAATCAAAGATCTTCATCATTGCTTGTTGATATGTTGCTCCAACATTCTTTAACCCAATTGGTATTACTGTGTAACAGAAAATCCTAATTTATGTTCTAAAAATTGCAAGTGCTGCATCTTGTGGAGCCATCTTTATTTGGTTGTATCCTGAAGATCCATCCATAAAGGAGAAAATCTCATGCATTGAGACAATCCCACCATTAACTCTCATATTGGTAATGGAAATTCATCTTTTTGACACACCTTATTTAAATCTCTAAAGTCAACACATACACGGATTTGTCCATTCTTCTTCTTAACTGGAACAATGTTGTCTAGCTATGTGGGGTATTGCTCTTCCAAAAAAAAATTAGCATCCTTTAACTTCTTTACCTCGATAATGACTTGTTGCTCTATCTCGAGGCGCATTCTTCTTGAAGCTTATTTTACTGGGGTCATATTTTTGTCCACCCTAAGCTTATGCACTACAATATATGTTGATAGCCTTGACATTTCATCATAGCTCCAGGAGAAGCATTCTATAAATTTTGATAATAATCTCATCAACTCTATGGATTATTCCTCACCGAGTGAAGAACTTATAAAGGTTGTTCGAGGCTGCTCCTCAGTCCCGAGGTTGATTTCCTTCAACTCATCAATCGTTGACTGTCAACGTTATTTTGGGGATTGGTTTATGGGGTTGCCCGTAAGAAACTCTCGGTCGTCGGAATCAAAATCCCGTCGCCCGCTTTGGAAGGACGCTGAAGTATGAAATCAAACTGACCTCATAATTTTCATAGTTTAAAATGAAAGAGAACTGTGCCTCAAACCCTGTATCTATCCCGAAGGATAAACACAAGACTTGAGGATGAGGCTCGATCAAATAAACTAAGGAAAGTTTGACGTCCCTTTGGTCTGCGAAACCTTTGTATTTGCCGACAAGTTCCCCTATTTAATATAAAGGATTAAATAAGGTTTATATTAAGTTGGGTTCGGACATGCTTCCTATAAGGGCAAGCCCCTATAGTTAATTACATCTTAAATGACCAAAGTCACTTAAGAAAACTCTCAATAAAAATCAAGAAATATTATCTTAAAGGAGTTTCAAAGGGTAGGACTTTCAATGAGATCGGAC
>NW_018242500.1:54969-56082 GCF_001263595.1 Phalaenopsis equestris
TTCCATAATTTCATTTAGACCGTGGGAAGCCTCGTTAGCAACCGTAGGTTACCTTCTCCGAGGGACTCCCGATCATCCGACAGAGACATCTTAATTTAGTTGAAGTTGTGGTTTTGTATGATGTTTGTGATTAAATCTTGAGTTATTTTATATTTTGAATGTTGTGGCAGTGAATTTTATCTTGGTTAGTTTTAGTCCTAGTTTTGGGCACGGTTATGATTGTGATTAACATGCAAGTTTATGTTGTTTTCATGCATGTAGGTAAATGAAAGCATCAAACGTGCAAGGAAAAGACAGAAGAAAGGCGGTGCTATAAAATGTGAAAGCGTACCTGGCGAGTCTTCTCGTTCCACCACCTGAAACTTAAAATGCATGTGAGGGCATTTATGAAGAGCAGAAAAAGTAAAGTTCTGGGGGGGGTCCTAACTCTATGTTGTATTTTGTTAAGTCTTTAAAAGTTTAAGGATGATTCCTTTAAGCAAAGAATATTAAGTTTAATAGGCCTCTGAGGTATCCAACAAGTTAAGAGGGGGAGACAGCTCCATGCCTCTCCCTCACCAACTAGTGAAAAGCCTCGAGTCCATTTAAACTTATCATTTTGCTTAATGGTCCATCCTGTAAATATTCTTAATGCTCAGTGAACATCGATGTCTCAATTATCCCTAAGAAAAGAGGTAATTATATCACTTGTGATTCAATTTAATAATTATATGGCTGAAGACCCTTAAAGAGGCAAGTTAGTGTCGTTGGAACACTTAGCCAAAAATTTTTTTATTAGGCTTAGTGGTGTTTGAAGGATGTTTTATTATGTTATGTTTATTTCTCTAATCCTCATTTAGTTAATTTTGATTTGGCCTAAGTCACCACTACGCCCTTAAGTCCTAGGTGAGTGTCTTAATTAGTTTTGAAAAAGTTAAGTTTTAAATGTTCATGATTCATGATTTGGAATTTATTTGAAAATCAAAATAGGGGTATTAAATTGATTACTTATTGACTTCAAAAGTCATACCCCTAAGTCCAAGATAATTTAATTTTAACACACTTCCAAATTTTAATAATTTGGGAATTTGTTAGTCTTAATTAAGAAAATAAGATTGGTTTCTACCAATTAAC
>NW_018242500.1:56575-58216 GCF_001263595.1 Phalaenopsis equestris
TCAAGGTTAGAGAACTCAGAGGAACAAGTTTTATATTTTTCTAATTTTTCCTTGATTTATTATAATTTTTTTAGTGAGAAAGTAAGGAAAAAACATTTTAGGCCTTAAGAAAATTATTTTTAATTTAGAAAAATCTGGAAAAATATTTTAAGGCGTCCCATGTGATCAGGGAATAATTACACACATTTTGAACTATTTTTTGTTTTTTTGAAAATTTTGCTTATTTTAGTTAGTTTTAATTCAAAATATACTTTAAAAATGAAATATTTTCACAAAAATAAATTTTATTTTTATTAAATGCACCTCATCACAAGGAACTCAGAAAACTATTTTTTATAATTTTTTTTAACTATATTAATTTAATAATTTTTAGAGTGAGTTGAAATGATTTTCATGAACAATGTGGAATTAATTTTGTCAATTTTTTATTTATATTTATTTTAAATAAATTAATATAAGGTAAAAATATTTGATTAATAACATAAATGTACAAAATTATTCAAATCATCAAAATATTTTTCATAAGCTGCTCCGATCATAGGAAGCCTAACAAAATATAGCACATAAATTTCAGAGGAATATTTTAATTTATATGATTAAATAAAGCCAAAATAGTCACTTAGGCTTGAAAACGTTATAGTAGACCTTCCAAAATTTTCTTAGGATTTTAAATAACTTGAAAAATATGGATCTCCATATAGAGACCTCCTCTGACTTTGGAAAAATCAGAGAATGTTCCCCCCTTGTAGAGGCTACAATGTGTCAAAATTTCAAGTCAAGGTGATGTGTCAATATGCATGGAGAATCAAATAATTCTAGATAGTATTTAATTAATTAATAATATTTTATGCATCAAATGGGCATGAAAATTATTCCACATTATTCTCCTCTGTTCACTGAGCAAGAGGATATTTTTATTTTATTTTTGTGATTTTCCTACACAAAGTTATAGATTTTCTAAGTTAAGGGAATTTAAATAAACAGAAAAAAACCCTATTTATTATTTTAAATAGCGCGTGCTGACTAGATCCTAGGCAGCTCCGAAGGCATGCGTGGCGCGCTCTGGTTGGACACCGTCGTCCACGTAGCTGTTGACTCGGCCCTCGGTTTATGTCCCAAAGCGCTGTCTGTCTCGATCTCCCCCGTTCATTTGATACACGCTTGATCGAACGGCTCTCCATCATTGTCCCCAATGGAATGATCCCGTGCCCGTCCACACTAAAACCTTAAGATCTCGGCCTAGACTCAACCAAATCACTTCAGGTTTGATCCTATAGACTCGTCTAAGTGAGACGAACACATCCATACGGTTAAGGTGCCATGAAATCAAGCTTAAGTAAATTGAGGATCAAAACAAGCTCGAGAGGAGGAGGAATTTTATACCTTTGCTCTAAGAAGGGAAGCTTCTATTAGAGGTGCTTGGCATGTTCGTTGGGGTCCAAGGAGGCTATGGATTAAGTCCCTGGTCTTGGTGTGAAGTCTAGGTGTGAATTTGACCAAGCTCGTTTTCAGGCGTTGGTCTAGAGCTATGGAAGAGGCTCTGTGGAAGGGGGATTTGATGAGGCTCTTGCTTCTTTCACTCTTGTGAATGTGTGGGCACAAGCAATTGAAGTTTGGTGGAGTGTGGAGGTGTCCTGGTTT
>NW_018242500.1:58282-58658 GCF_001263595.1 Phalaenopsis equestris
GAGGGAAAGTGGTTGGAAAATGGTTGGGATGCACTGAGGGGATCTTAGGGAAGCTTTGTGTGAAGTTTGGATAGACCTCTCTAAGGAAATTTTAGAACTTAGATCAATGGCCATGGAGGTGGCTTTTTATAAAAATGGGTTATGGTGGCTGTCTTGGCTAATTAGGAGGTGTAATCTGGTGCTTAGGTGGAGGGTAGAGGAGCTCCATAGTTTGATTTGGATGAGCTGGCCTCTAGGTTTGATTTGGGTGAGATGCCATTATTTAGTGTAGATGTTCACAAGGAACAACTTTTGTGAAGAATGGAAATGGTTTTGAGCCCAATTGAAATGTCAATTTGAAGAAATTTTGAACTTTAATCAATTTTTGAACTTTAAT
>NW_018242500.1:58731-60404 GCF_001263595.1 Phalaenopsis equestris
GTCAATAGGGACCTCATGAAGAGTTTTGAATATGAATTGGATGCCAATTTGGAGGTTAAGGCAATCAATTGGGTGAAAGTTAGGGATTTAGCCAAATTGGGGCTAAATTTGGAAATTTTGGCTTTAGGCCAAAATCAAATGGATTTGAAACTTCACCAAGGTCAATTGATGGTTGATTTTGATGTATAGGAATGTCATAAAGATTTTTCAACATTAATTGTGGCCAATTGACTAGGCTATGGGTTCAATTGGGTGAGATTAAGCCATATGGTCAAAGTTGGGGTTTTGACCCAAATTAAAATTGGGCTCAAATCATGGACCCAGTGAGCTTGGATTTGGTTTAGTTTGGTCATATCAAAAGTGAATATGAGTTTAGGATTGAAATTGTGGTCAGTTGAGATCAAATTGGTGGACATTTGAGATAGATTTGGGGAATTTTGTGTCTTTAAAGGGCAATTTGGGGATTTTGGTTAAAGATGGTCAAATTGGATAAATTAGGTCATGTGGTAGTTGAAAGAAATGAAATTAAGAATATTTGAGATTTATTTGGATTTTCTGGGAATTTTTGGAATTTTGGGATTTTGGGCCAAAGAGGGGTATTTGGGTAATTAGGGTGTGCCTTAGGGGTCAAAAGGCCAAGATGGGTATTTTGGTAGAGTTGAGGCACCATTCATCACCAATAAGCCATGGACCAAAGGAAGCCCCATTTTGGGTTTTCTACATAGTGTTCTTAGCCAAACCATAGCCCTAGGGCTAGTAGGTTTAGGGGACCATCTACATGAGTATCCCAAAAGGTCAAGGGATCTAGACTAGAAGTTTGAGTTCAGGGATGTGAGTGAATGTGGGTGTAGATGAGTGTAGTGAATGCCTTAGCTCCAGACCAAAACCCAGGGTCAACCTTAAGGTTTAGCAATCCTAAGGGTGACTCATCTTGAGTTTCCCCACAGTGACCCCACCTACTAAGTATTTAGAGGTTGAGAGCAATATGTGGAACTCCAAGTTGAGTAAAGAAGAGGGTAGAATTTCTAATGGTGAGGGTTCCAAGTCTAGTTTTCTAGGAATAGTCAAAAGGAAAAGTCCTATGGCTGAGTAGGAACTAAACCTCAACCAAAATTGAGGTCAATAAATGGACCCCCAATAGGTGGGGTGTGCTGGGAAAGCACACCGCGCGTATTGGCGTTGACCAACGAGATCAATGAAAACCAATACAAAATTCTAAGTCAGCAGACCCAAAAGTACGTGTAGAGTTGCATGTGTGATTTATTTCTGCCGGGGAATTAGCAGGTGATCGTCTGGTTGAAATCAAAGAGTAGGGACTCTCGCTGTAGGGACTCTCGCTAGGGATTCGCTAGGGATCGAAGAGTGAATTTTGAGTTATGAAATTTCAAAGATTTCCAAAGGATGGGAGTCAAAATGTAAGTGTTGACCCTGGGGTTGGAATTGAACTTCAAATATCAACTCAAAAAGAGAGAGGGAGAGAGAGTCGAAGTGTAAGGACCGACCTCGAATATAATGAGTCAGAGATGTAGGATTTATTTGAAAATGAGAATTGAAATGTTGGTCAATTGGTCAATTCTAGTGTCGGATTGTAAGGTCCGACCTCAAATGTAAAGAATCAGAAATTTAGGACTGATTCAGAAGTGAGAATTGAAATGGGAAGTGAGAATTGAAAT
>NW_018242500.1:60603-64104 GCF_001263595.1 Phalaenopsis equestris
AAAGTGTCGGAATGTAAGGTCCGACCTCAAATGTAAAGAATCAGGAATTCAGGACTGATTCAGAAATGAGAATTGAAATTTAGGTCAATTCTCAAAAGAAAATGTCGGAATATAAGGTCTGACCTCAAATGTGAAGAATCAGAATTTAGGACTGATCTGGAAATGAGAATTGAAATGTAGGTCAATTCACAAAAGAAAATGTCGGAATGTAAGGTCCGACCTCAAATGCGAAGAACCAGAAACTTATGACTGATTCGGAAATGAGAATTGAAATGTAGGTCAATTCTCTCAAAAGAAAGTGTCAGAATGTAAGGTCCGACCTCAAATGTGAAGAATCAGAAGGGTAGGACTGATTCAAGAAAGAGAATCGAAATGTAGGTCAATTCTCAAACGAAGGTGTCGGAATATAGGGTCCGACCTCAAATGTAAAGAATCAGAAAGGGTAGAACTGATTCAAGAATGAGAATCGAAATGTAAGTATCAACCCAAAGATGAGAGAATTGAAATTTAGGTATCAAATGAAAGATATGAGAATCAGGATTTAGGTACTGATTTGAAGATGTGATTTGAATTTTACAAAGAGCTTGTGATGTTGAATTTGAGGTAGTGTGTCATGTGGAAATGTTGATTTTGAAAAAGTCTTGTAAAGTTTTGTAGAGTTTTGTGCAGAATGTGAAATTCTGTGAGGGTGTGTAGAGAGTTAGTGTAGATAACGATGGTTGTGCTGCACGTACAAAAAGTAGGAATCTCTGAAAACGGAAGTATCCACTCAACAAGTTTGTTTTATTTTCTTGTTATTTTTGTCACAATTGATTTTTTTTCTTAAAAAAATGTGTTCTTAAAGTTTTAATTTCAATTGGTTAATTTTCAAGAGAAATTTGTTTTGTTATTTATTTATTACAATTATCTTTTATTTGTGTTTTATTTGAAAATTTGTCGTTTCGTTCTTTGTTCAGAAGAACTCCCCGGCTTTCATCCATCGCACAAAAAGGCAATTGACAAAAAGGCACAACACGAGAGAAATTTCCATTAATTTTCTTCAATAAGGATGCAATAGATCAAACATAAGCTAATGCCTCAAAAAGAGTACATCATCTAATATGCGCTGTAATGCATTGAGAGTCTTCTCAAGATATGAGTACATCATAGACTGATTACGTCAAATACATGTCATGCTTGTTAAAAGAAAGAAAGTGAGTCCTCTGCACTTGGTATATCGAGCTCTTGATCAAGCAGACCTTCTGAGTCATGCTCTAGGATTAGAGTTCCCTTTTCATGTATTCAGAGGTACAACCTTCTCATAGCTCGTAAGGAAACAATTCTTCCAACTCCGGGTCTTGCTGAAATCCATACGTTATCTTACTGTCATCCATTCTGCGGAAGGTCCGGACACCCTACGGTGTCATACTCCTAGAATGGAGTGCTTGGCAACGTATGCACCGTTGTCCTTGAAAACAAGCACTGAACCAACAGGGAGAGGAATTTCCACAGCTCCTCTGAATTCACCAGGGCCGATTATATCGATTTCTTTTCCGAACAAAATATTGCTCTTACTCATAAATGAGACCGTGCAAAAAGGCCTCACGAAGTCATGATGGTCAATGTGCGGAGGAATGCAGTCACCTTCTTCGTAAATGTCGATGATGCAATTGTTAGGAATGCAAGTGGCGGGTAGGATATTCCACTTGACCATTCTCTTTATCATCCACTTGATCATCGGTGGTAACGGATCCACCTGGTCGTATCTGAGAATCACAGGCGGATTCCCCTGTCTGTCGTTTGTAAAATTGTAGCAACATCCGCACTGGATGGTGATTCTTCCTTTGCCCCGCATCCATTTCTTCGACTCGGAGTACGTTCTTTCCATGAGAAGGCCTGCTCGACCTCTATCTCTCAAATCAAAGATGCAATCCAAGATGCTTCTTTCATCAGTTTCAGAGAAAACTCTGGTATATAACACCAGGCCTTCCAATATGTTGATAAACTTTCCTTGAACCTCTTCGTAGAATTTGAATTCTCTTTTGTTTACCTTGCTTATTTTGTAATATTCCACCATACCGAGAGCTGGTAGCTGTCTAGGACGTTCCTTCCTCCGGGCCTCAGCGGGAATCCAAACTGGTGTTGGCCCATCCGGAATATGAGATTCTGCCTCAAGTGGGATGTACAATCCTGGGCTCCGTGGTGCACGCTGGTCCGTCCCCAGTGGGACATACGGTTCATTTGCCACAAAACCTAGAGTCTGAGACTCGTTGGTGCTTGCAGTATTTTCTTCTAAGGTACTGAAACGCTGTAGATGTAAAAAGTTGCAGTCCGGGCATTCAACAAACGCGCCCGTGACTGATGTCCTGGCTGGTATCTTGACGTTGCATGTTGGGCAACCTCTGCACAAGATATCTGGAACACTGGGGGTACAGCTGATCCTGTCAGAAATCTCGACCTGATTCTTCATCTGTAGTGGGCAGGCTGGCCAAAGTCTCTCTCAGTTCTAGATCGTATATATGACCCTCCAGAATGGGGGTAACAAAATTGTTTTCATTTCTTTGGCACTTGCGCTCCTGTTGCAAGAAGGCTCTTTGTTTCTTTCGGCTCGCATTTCTGCATTGTGTTCTACGCGAAGTGGAGTATTTGGTAGTTGTTCGCTGCGGGCAGCTATTAAGCCCCTCGCTGGAGTAGCTATCATGGAGGGCAGTCGGCTGGTCCCCTCCATCGGATCTTGTTCTGCCATCACATTTTTACCCTTATGTGACGCGTTGTCCTGAGTGGTCACCCTCAACAGTGAGTGTAGTTCCCTTCTTTTCTTCATTGTTGAACACACCCATTAGAGGACCATCATAGTCCATTTCAATCAGGTTAAAATCTATGTCAAAATCTATGACACCTCCTTGTGGCGCCATCGTTTCGTTTAGTGCAAGGTTCCAGCCGTTCTGGAAGGAAAAGATCAGCCTCTGTCCTGACATTTTTCTGCAAATGACAGAAAGGAATGTCAGTGAGCCAAAGTTTGGCATGAACAAGAACAAAACAGAGTATTTATTAAAGTAAATTTCAGTTTGTTTTGGTGAAAAGGATTACTCATTTTATGAAAAGGACTACTCATTTTACGCTCATTTTACGTGTGAGTTTCTTTTTAATTTAATGGAATTTTAAATCCAAAAGTAGAAAGGAGAACGTGTGAAGTTCAAAAATTTTTTGAAAATTTTTAAAAAATTTTTGAAAATTTTCATTAAATATGGGATTAATTACAAAATTTGGACCCGGTCATAGACATACGGCCATATATATAACCCTAGAACAATCAAGGTTTCAAAGTTTCAAAGCAAGCAAACACACGCAGAGGGTAGCGGCATTAAGCAACATCAAGTCATGTAATAGGTCTTTAAGTATTTTCCATTTATCGGTAACATGGGTCTTTCACCCCGAAAGTCCACTAACTGGTAGGCTCCCCCTGTATAAACCTTCTCAACGACAAATGGTCCCTCCCAAGTTGGCTCAAATTTGCCACCT